>NC_083636.1:36624778-36924778 GCF_963576545.1 Limanda limanda | reverse complement strand
ACAGACTGCAGTCTCCAGCCTACATCCAGCTCCCCAGTCAGCCTCGTGGACGACCGGCCTGCTAATTAGGTCTGCATTCAAGTCTGCTAGCCATCTGCCTGTTCCTACTCCGACATCAACCAGTTTCCTGTTGAATCCTAAACCAGAAGACCTAGAGCAGTCCCCTTTGGGGGGGAACTCACCTAGCTACCACCCCGGTATAGTTTTGAGCACGAAGAGGGAAGGATGGGTCACAGAGACATCAACTCCCCAAGCTGCCCAGCTACACTAATACTCAGTTGTCCAGCTAAGCAGAGCCTCAGCTGGCCGGGGCCTTGATCTACGCCCCACCGGACCCCGAATTGTCTGCCCTGGCTGACATCCTGTCTGCTCCTGCGTCAGCAGTCTGTCTGCTCCTGCATTGGGTCCCTGCTAACATTAAGTTCGTCCTGGTTTCTAGTCATTAGCCCAGTCAACACCTGCTCCTGATCCTCAGTTGGGGGCCTAGCCAGCACCTGCTGCCGATCTCTCATCTGCAGCAGTTCTATCTAAACCAAGATCCCCCCTGAGCGGCACAACCTATGAGTCCGGCCTCTGGACTGTCCTTTCTAAGCACTTGGGGCACCCGAGTGACCTACTCGGTTGATCCGGCCTTTAGATACCCTCTACCATGGACTTGTTGACTCTTGTTTAGGACATCTGGAATCAATCCTTTGAGACAACCCTGTTTGATTCATTTCCTCTATTATTTTGAAATCACTAGTCTTTTTTTGTCAGGTTGTTTTTTTTCCTGCCCTTTCCTTTTTGATTGCCTACCCTGCCTTGATTACTTCCCCCAGATCCACCTGTAATTGCCCTTATCATCCTTATGCATTTGCCAGTTCACCTGTTCTGTTTGCTGGCGTTTCCCCTTGTGCATCCATTTAGTTACTTGTCCATGTTCCATGTTCCCAAGTTTAACGTTCCAATTTTGGCTTATTGCAGTATTTACCTTCCCTGTACCTACCTGCTTTAATGCGAGTCTGCATTTGGGTTCTGCAATACTTCTACTAGCATGAGTGGATTCATAGTCATCACCAACACCTGGCAACCCCTTCAGTAGGGAGGAACCAGGAAAAGCTCAGGTTACCGAGCCAATAACGTCAAACCACTCACACAAACACACAGGCATGCACACAGAAAAATCCATTTGTTTGCTAAAAGCGCCACACGTTTGTCTCCCTCCCTGTGTCGCTAACAGATGATGCGAACATGTGTCTACATATGTAATTTTAGAAAATAATTATTGTATATTCACACATCATGGGGCTGTTGAAATCCATGCACATATACTCACATGTACATACTAACCTTTTCATGCCAAACACACCATTAAGCCCTTTCACCGTAACCCCACCCCTCAACACACACACCGCACACACCCACACATCTCCAAACAGGTGGCTCTGCTTCAGACAAGAATCACAGAAGCTGGATGTTGCTTTTTTTTTCCCGGAAGAGAAAAAATGTACAAATCCTCCTCTCGTTTCCACCTCTCTGTGGACGTTCGTCTCTTCCTGCAGCAGCTGCACTGGCAGGTTCTCCCCAGCTGCTTGGCTATGCTAACCCTCTGCACTATATATAGGACTCCACAGAGCTAAATCAAACAGTAACACACCCGAGCCACTGATGCGGAGACAAACAGCAGCAGTAAAGAGGATGCGGAGTGGTGATAAAGGATTAGTATTTACCGTGTGTGCTGGCTAACACAGGAGCATCTTGACTGAGGTGCCGCTTACTCCTTCTTCCTCCTTGCTCTGATCTCCTCCCTTCTTCCTTGCTCTCTCTGGGTGGGGAATTGTCAAACGGCTGCAGCAGCATCACTAGCAGCTCCGGGGCCTGCGTCTCTCTCTCTCTCTCTGTGTCTCTCTCTCTCACACTCTCTTTCCTCCGCCCCCTCTCCACACACTCTCCCTTTCCTACTCTCCAATTCCTCTCACTCTCTCCCCACCCCCAAAGACCCTCCTCCTTAACACCCTTCCTGCATCATTTTCTCCTTTTCTCTTCCGCTCTCTCTCTTTCCCTGCTCAATTTCCTCCTTTCTCTCTCCCACTATACGCGTGTGCAGTGAGCTGCGGAAATCCACTCTGTTGAATTAATCAGCCAGCTCCACTCTTACAACCATCAGCCACATCAGTGGGCTACTGTTTGGCGAAAAGACCTCACAGCCAGTAGGAAACAGACATCTTGGAGTGTGGGTTACAAATAAGGATGGATTATTGGAAGGCCGCCCTGTGCAACCACGGTCTGGACCTTCCAGCATGTCTGCCAAATTGAGTGAAATGACAGGAGCCTGCGTGATGCTGCCTGCTGTCACATAGACCCTCCCTCTTTTCCTTGCTCAGCATTTCATTTGTCAAAAGAAAATTTGAATGAGTCTAATGTTTTCCTTTTTAGCATCTACTTTGATGTAAATGATTTGGGTCTCATAATTTCTTCACAGTGTCCTCATAACCGCCATTTTCTGTAAATAATGCTCAATACATTTTCGTTGTCTATCCTATTAAATGTTGCTGCATTTGAACTGCTGTAGAATAACAGTCTAATAATTAATAGTCCCAACTTAAAATTTGAAGTGTTGAACAGTACTAAAAGCAATCAAGCCGTTTATTGGAACACATTATATTTAGGGCCCGAGCACTCAAAGGCACTAACAGACGTGAGGCTAGGGCTGGGCGATTTTTCGATCCCGATTCGGGATCGCGATAAAATTTTGATCGATTTCGATTATCTCCTCGTGGCATGTACTCGATCTCACGTGGCAAAAGTAAGCGCAACAACAATGTCGGAGTCTGCCGGCTGCCGTCTGCAGTTAGGACACGACACGTCCACTTCCCATCGTGAGAGCTGCTGCAGTTGCGAGAGAGACAACAAGAGAGAACGAAGTTAGAAAAAGGAGAAAAAATGAGTGAAACTGAAGTCGGGGACAGCGAAAATAATGCCGAATGTGAGAGCGACATCACTACATCACCCGGAACCGAAGACATTGTCGGAAAAAAGCGTAACGCGACGTCAGTTGTGTGGACGTGGTTTGGATACGGCTAAAAGGACGAGGAGCAGACGAAGCCGGTCTGCAAAATGCCGGCGGTCGGTACCAGCCAGGACAGGGAACACCACAAACCTTTTCAATCACCTGAGCCAAGTTTGCACGACACCAAACAAAGAGACAGGCAAGACCACTACGTCTCCTGTTAGCATCGCTAACGTTAGCGATGCTAACGTTAGCGATGCTATGTTAGCAAAACAACAGTCCATCCAGTCCCCATATGAAAACAATCCAAGCGGGGAAAAAATATAACGAGCGCTATAACTTATTGCTTAGCTACAGATATGATGCCCCTGAGCACAGTGGAGAGGGACGGCTTCAGGAAACTGATCAAAAACTACATATCGTGTTAAGAATCGAGATCGATCAATATGGAAAAACATATCGTGATAACATTTTTTCCCATATCGCCCAGCCCTACGTGAGGCCCTATTGAAATTGTAAGGATTATTATTATTATTATTATTATTATTATTCAGGCAATTTTTAATTAATTCAGAATTTTAAAGTAAAAGTAAATGAAATTAAAAAATAAAATACAAAATTGACTTAAATATTTGAGTTAAATTTATTTGAAAAATTGAGTTAAATTGAGTTAAATATTTGAGTTAAATGTATTTAATACATTGAGTTGAATTGACTTAAATATGAGTTAAATTATCCTAAATATTTGACTTACATTTATTTGAAAAATTGAGTTATATTGACCTAAATATTTGAGCTAAATTGACAAATATTTGAGTTACATGTATTTAAAAAATTTAGTTAAATTTACTTACATTTTAGTTAAATTTATTTTTGAAAAATTGACTTAAACATTTGAGTTAAATTGACTTAAATATTCTAGTTACATTTTTTTGAAAAAATTGAGTATAATTGACTTAAATATTTGAGTTAAATTGACTTAAAGATTTGAGTCAAATGTATCTGAAAAATTTAGCTAATTATTTTTGAAACATTTAGTTAAATTTACTTAAATATTTGAGTTAAATGGACTTAAATATTTGAGTTGAATTTATTTGAAAAATGTAGTTTAATTTATTTGAAAAATGTAGTTACACTAAAGAGTATGGGTATACCATAAAAAAAATAAAAAAAAAATAAAAAAAAAAATAATAAAAAAAATAATAAAATAAATAAAATAAATAAAATAAATAAAATAAATAAAATAAATAAAATAAATAAAATTTTAATTTATTTAAATTATATTTACATTTTAGTCATTTATTAAATAAATCTAAATAAATTTAAATTTAAATTAAAAATAAAATAAAATAAATCTAAATTAATTTAACTCAATTTTCTTAGTCAATTTAACAAATTTTTCTGAGTAAATTTAACTCAATTTTTCATGGATGATTGGACAATCTCTTGTTCTTCTTTGTGTGTAATGGGAAAATCTGAATTTTTATCCGGTGATGAAAAGTTACAGGATCACCATATTTATTACAAATCATCTTGAGGGAATAATGCAAATCAAAGTATTCCATCCACTAAGATTCAGTTCACTTAAAGACGCACATTTTAACCTCATGGTAAGGCTACATGAAGGATCAAAGCTTACACTGATCTCTCACTTTTCAAACTAGACCAAAATCACCATTCTCCAGGAAGCCGTGCTGCTAATGTTGCTAATAAATAATTCTCTCTGGATTATGGAATACTACACTACAACCACTGTTGTAGAGTAGTAGTTATTGTTCCACTTCTGTAATTTCACCCATAGTTGTAGGCTTATACAGAACCCTGCTGATAGAGATTTTTGTATCAAGGAGCGTTTATAGGCACAAAATCCAAACAGGTTTCTGGGTTAGATTCCACATGTATAAAACCAGAATCAATTTTATTCCCATGCGGCCAATTATTCATTTCCTTTCTGTTCCAGCTCTTATCCGAACAGTTTCACAGCTTTTAGCCATTAACTACAACACAGCTTACACACTTGCTATAACACTGCCTACACTGGCTTGTCACAATGAGTAATTATATCATATTGACATCAGCTTATGTGCGGGTGCTCATGCATGTCCCTGCATGTGTATTTGTGAGTGTGAAAGTGGGTACACCACAGATAGCCAGCTTAAATAATTGTAGGGGCTAAGGGGATTTTCAAGTAATCCACAAGGGCCCTACATTTTGACAGTGGAATATTTTCAGCACATTTAAAATTTTGAGGCACCAGAATTTGTTTATCCCTGCAATTGTGGGGGGCTGATATGATTCAGTGATCTCACAAAATGGACTGCTGCCATTTGTGTCACTGTAAATATGTCTATAATGACTTTAAGAAAAATCAGATCACATGTCAAGGAAGATTTATGTACAAAACCAGTTAATTCCAAAGCGTTTTCATACGTTTTCTGTTCTGAAATAAAGGCAGTGGTAATGTATGTAGCTGTGCATCTCTGTATCGCTCATATTAACCCAATTCTGCCAATATTTATTCAAAAAAGACATGTTGAGAAAGCAGTGGTTCCCTAGGAGGCAGCAATGTGAGCCACAGTGTTAATTGTGGTGTGGATTATGACATTTTCCACTCAAATGCAGCATGAAAAGATATAATCGCCACTTTAAATCTAAATAAATAAATTGGTTGATTCAGTTAGAAGGGTTTATCTGTGAGGGAGACTATGGCAGATGAGACTTTAGCAAAGTCATATGGAAAACTTGAATGATACTGGTGTTATAATTTATACATGATGCACTCACTCCCAGGAAGAAGGTCCAAATCAGTTCGAAAATTCATCTGGATGAACTCCCTCTAAAAATGTCTGAAATTGAATAATGGTTTGGCATGACCCTCCCTGATGTTCATCAAATCTGCGTCAATTACCGCAGACATGAAGCTGCACAGGCCAGACCAGTGGCCAGAGTCCACATATCTGCCTGGATGTGGGTAAGTAAGGAGGTTAGGACAGGAAGTACGAGGGGAGGGAGAGGAGACTGATGGAGACAAGCACACACATGGCGGATAGAGGGGGAGACTTACATTTTTGAGTGAGGCAACAGAGGAGGAGTGAGAGTAAAAGCTATGTAGTACAAGAAAAAAATGACTAAAAGCATGAAAGGGCTCAGAAATGGGAGACTTGATGGACCACTACGAGCGAGCACTACGCCAAAGCAAACTAGTCTACCAGCATGTTGTTACTGCCGGCTGTGTACCGTTATCTAAGAGATCACAGACTATGGGTTTGACCTCGTTGTTTCTCTAGGGAAAAGAGGTGAAATAGGCAAATATCAGTCAAATGTGTAATAATAATAATAATAACATTCCTTGATGCCAGATCCACACATTAATTTAATAGCAAGGGTTAGGGTTAGTTAGTTAGAACCTGCCAGTGCAGCTGCTGCAGGAAGAGACGAACGTCCACAGAGAAACACACCGAGAGGAGGATTTTTACAAAGTTAATGGATCTATAATTTAGTGTAAGGTTTTTGGGTTTTTCAAAACCTAATTAACTAGCATGTCTAACTGAATTTTTAGAGTGGATAAAGATTAGTTTCCCCTCATTTGTTTCACCTGTGATTATTTTGTCATTTTTATATATTATTCACATCAAAACTTGTCAAATTAAATACAGGTGAAAGAAAGAAACACACCAGGCTTATTACTAGGAACGTTTCACAGAGTGTCCAAAGATAATTATTACCTTCTTAACTATTTCTAAAAGGTACAGACGGACAAGCAATCAAGACAGCTGGAAACTGATGGTGTCTTCAGGGGTCTGTCAGTCATGTGACTATTGCAATGGACTGTGGAAAAGAAGGAGCAGCGAGATAAACCCAATAAAGGAAAGAATAGAAAGCTCAGCCTAAACACCCCCCGTCTAATAACAGTTGTTAAAATAGCCACACAAGTCAAAACAATGTGAATTTTCTGACTAGCCTGTGGGAGGTGGCCACATTATTCCAGCTGAACTGTGTCACTGGACTATTATCAACCCTGGCTGGTCTGTGCTTCTTTGATCAGGGGGGAGTTAAAACGGAGATTACTGGGTCAGCTGAGACAACACGGCTATTAGGGATTATTGATTAGACGTTGCCCCCCCTTCGCGCTGGGACAGCCCACATCATCATGAGGCCTCTCATCTGAGTGGGCCAGCTGCTAGCGGCACACAATTGTTGCCATAGGGATCGGTGTCCAAGGAGACAGCTGCAGCCTTTTAGCAGCAGTCACACAGCACACAGAAGGTCATTCTTTACCTACGGTACCTTTCTTCAACTGTCCATCAGAGATTGTTTCCAGGCAACGCTTTTCGTTTTTTTTTCTAGGAAGTCCACCTTCTCAGTGCGTTTTCTTGCCATTTTTGTAGCAAAATAAATGAAATGGAAGAAACTGACAGGAGAATGCGGCTGAAATGCCCCATGAATATCATCCTCAGTGACTTGACAACGATTAAATGCAAAAGGTGGTAGATTATCGGCTTTTAGCTGAAAGCCTGGTCTAGCACTCTTGTCTTAATATAAAAACAGGCATGAGGTGAAAATACTTACTACCTCATGCTCTAACATATAGCATTAAGATATTTAGAAGATGCTGTGATCATACACTAACCCTCTGGCTGCAGCAGGATTATGGTTAACACTATAAATAGGGCACATGCATAAGTAATGCTCAACTAATGTATGACTCATCACGATTCAATTCATGGAAAAAAAAAATCTTGAGAATCAGAAAAGGGTACCGTTCTGCTTTCAGACGCATGGAGGCGTAATGTCGCTTTTTCCGTGCATATTAAATTTAGCAGCATATCTGTGAATATTTGCGGTGACTGTGAATAAGCAGGTGTTAACTGATAACCTAGTGACTAACCACAAAGTAATAGTGACATAACAGTGAGCAGCAGCCAGTCGTGATACATCCGGCATTAAATCATGAGTCAGTGTGTTACTCAAGCATGTTTTGCAACCTTATTACAAATTGTGATGTACTCATTCTCACAATATGTGACAGAGATGCACCGTCATGATGCCAACATGAGACCAAGAGCCAATGGCGAGTTACACAATGGTTTAACGGATAGATTTTACTGCAACAGCGTAGAATACGGTTGATCTTAACTGTTAACATTTCTCCACTCATACAACGAAAGTTTTACCAATGGTGATTTGGTCTCTGTCGATACGAGTGTTTCAAATATGAACCGCTGTACACATCACATCACGGAGGAAAAGTGTCAATACACTGTCAATATAAGGTTGTATGAATGCAAATAAAAGCTCTCCCTCTATGAAACTGAAAATAATTTCTATTCATTGAGGCTTATGACTGAAGCAGCTATTATACTCTGTCAGTTCCCCTCTGCCAGTCTGTCCACAAATGGGCGTGTTGCCAAGACAACGGCTCACACGCCTTGCCATCCGAGACTACCTGGGGGAGGCTTCCATAGAAAATTACTATATACACACACACAAATGCATGCATGAACATACAGGCCAAACAAATATATGTGGCATTGAAAACACACATCCTCGTGCAAGACATACAGACCAAACAACACGCCCCTACTCATCCATTTCACACCACATTACACATGACCACGTGTGTGCAAGACCAACAACAAGTGTGTGCGTATATGTGAGTTAACAGTTGAATCCTTGAAGAATATAAACTGCAACAGGGAGTATAGCGTTACTGACATTCTAAGAAAATCTTAATGGTTTCCAATATGGAGGAGAGTCATAAGTAAATATGTATATTGCGCTCGCATCATTTTCATCTGGTGTTTGCAGGCAATAAAAAAAAGGTCCTATCAGATGGGGAGTGTTTGAACAGCCAAGAGTGGCCCAGAAATAGATGCGAGTGTCTGGCTGAAAGTAGGAAGTTTACCAGTTTCCTATATTGAAGCTTTTCTTGGCGAAGCGTGGTGACTTCAAGCTTCAGAGCTCGGTTTCTCTCCTCCAGCAGACGAAAACGGTTCCCAGATTGGACCGAGTGGCCGGTAGCTTGCTGGGATGAAACCTCATACCTTAACTGAAAGACAAAATAAAAAATGTATAATTAAAAAGAAATTTCTAATATTTGCAACATTATACATTTCATTTTATACAGCCATGCTAATGGAATTCGGAGGTTTTACCTACTGAGTACGAAATGCTAATGTCAGCACAATAACATGCTCACAATGACAGTGCTGACATACTAATGCTAAACAGGTATAACGTGCCCCTGTTCACCATCTTGGTTAAGCATTTTAGCCTTTTCAAATTGGCAACTAAGCAAAATGAATTTACAATTATTTCCAAAAGATATTTCACTTTATAAATGCAAATAGAAAAAGTCAAGAGGATCAACAAACGCATGAGAATTTGTCCTCTGGGGACCTTGAATATTTGTATAAAAGTTTTTGCATTAATCCTGCTAACTAACAAACAGTAGAAAACATTACCTCCTTGGCAGAAGTCATAAAAAAGGACATAGGTCTCCTGTCAATCTTGCTTACATTGATGTACTCAGGTATTAGTTCCATCCTGCGGGGTCAGACCCAAGAAAAAGATTAACAGACTTTAAAATGAAGCTGCTACAGCAACAAGTTTGGAAGCTCAGAGGAAATTGCCAGTCAGTGTTTTTCTCCTTCGAAAAATTCCTTGATGGAGTGGAGTCGTCTTTTGAAAATGCATTTTCACTCGCTTGAATTCTCCATGGAAATAAACTGCATATCTGCAAGAGGCAGGCTGGAAGCTTCACGCGAGGGGTTAGGGAGAAGATTATCTTTTATTGCTCAAGTTAGTCTTTCCTTCATGCCACTTTTCACAGTTGTTTTGGATTAGGACTGCACTTGTTGTGTTGCAGATAACAGAGGGATTGGTAGGGGGAAGCTGATTTAGGACATGCAACTCTGCCTGTGCAACCAGAAATTAAAACATCCCCCTCTAGGATAAAAGGATGCACTTTTCCGTTTTGTGTCAGCAAAAAAAAAAAAAACTCCTCCCCAAGTTAATCTAAAAATTGAATTTGATGCTCCACTTTAGTCTGCTTTGAGTGATATAAATGCATGAAATGGAAACAATTTGCAGAGCTACAATCTAAAATCCCCTGCCCTCACTCACTTTTTCCCTCTGAATTACCCTTTTCCATTTAGAGGAAAATTAAGGAGAGGGTGAAAGAGTCAGTCCATTGTTCCCTTTGAGCACTTTGACTTGCAGTAACAGTCCAACAGTAACCTGACAGTCCAACAGATGGCTCCAACAGCAGTTTATTATTCTTATATATCAATTAGCATGTTAACAGAACATTTGGTATCGTGTCAGGTCCACAAAAGAACTTGCACATCAAACAACCAGATCCTCTGAATGCAAGCCAGACTGCCCTCCTCCACAAAACAAATACTAAAAAACAAATTTCCAGGCAAGATATCAGTTTACCCTGACAGAAAAAGCTAGCAAAGCCAGTATGATGAACCTGCCAAGCAGACAGAAAGACAGCCAGATCCACCTGCTAATACAGCAGAGCTGCCAAGCAGAGAAGCCCTCAGACAGACCCACCAGTGTAACATGCTGGACTTTCCAAAAACAGATGGATAGACATGCCAACCCCTCCTGTTGGTTGTTCACACACACATTGAGTTATAGAAGGAGATATAAGGCAATACCCGTATCCTTGTGAAAATCGATTTATAAGTAAGGTAGACCAGAACAATACATGAATGTGCTCATAAAAAGATTTACAGTACTAAAGACATTGTAAGCAAAAATACAAAAAAAAATCATATTATAATGTTTGCCTTTGCTTGTTTACAACATAAGATGGATGACGAGTCTCTACTTCCTGCCACTATTCCGACATTAAGCCAAAATATACCAGATACAATTGCTGCCATCTTGTTCAGCTGTGGTCGAAGTCTGTACAGTAGAGATCAGGAGATGGAGCCACGACATCGAGGTCCACACGCAACCAATTCTGAGTTAATCTAAGCTGTCAATCATGATGCATCAAATAGACAATTAAAACCAAAATGAGACTTTGACAGAAACCATCTGGTAAAAAGATTTATATATTTTACTGTACTTTAGATTAGTTCATGTCCCATAAGAGGCGAGATCTATGACCTCTTCTGCAGCGAGCCACTTTGACTTGACCTTTGGGAAAATGGTCAAGTCGTCGATCTTTATACAAAATCTATTGTTTACACTGAACCAAACAAGCCAGCGTAACGCTGATCTTGTGAGTGATTTTAAACGTATACAGATATAGCAGCAGGACGTGTCCCTTTAACACAGATATCTGCCTCTGCTGTTTGTACAGAATGGTGATGCGGAATAAAGGTGCAACATTATACTGCATTAAACAGGCTGTGAAAAGGGCTTTAGTTAGACATGATAAAGTTCAGTGCCCAAATCAGTCAGTCAGGATGAGTAATGGCCCAAATCTGGAGGCTGCAACTGCAACCACCCCCCGAATCGCAGAAGGCCCTAATTGTGCCGTCCACGTCGGAGACGTCATCCTCATACCGAGGGAGCTGCCAAAGCTGCTCTGACAGGAGCTGCGTCAAAGATGGGAATCGTGACGCATTCGTGCGACACAGGAAGTTCTGACATCACCTCCTGCTGAATGTGAGGCAGAAGCTGAGGGATTAAAAGGGACAGAGGAAAAGTTGCAGAGTAATATTTCCAGGCCATTCAGCACTTTTCAAACACTTCTGGAAAGCCAGCCTTTTACTTCAGTGTGGACAGGTAGAAGGTGTACTACAAGTATTTCCATTATTACAAACTACAAATCTTGCTAATGCATCCTGATTTTTATATTTTCTTTATTATACCAGGCATTGTAATTGTTTTATAGGCTTCATGGCTTGTGTTCATCCCAAAAATTCTGTTACAGAGCTACACCACTGTGGATGGTCATATGAAAACGCTGAGGCAGATACCTTGACTCTTAGTTTATCATTAGATTTTTCTTTTCATATTCACAGTGGGATGAGCTTACAAACAAAAAGTAATCATTTCCTTGCAAACATCTTTCACCAAAAAAAAAATCATATAAATTGCTTTGAGTCAGGGATGCTGAGAGCAGTTTATTAAAGATTGCTTGGTCCCCATTTCCAGTCATAATAAATATACGTCCGTTTTTTTTTTTATATATTAAAAAGCTGTTTTCTAACTTAAACAAAAATTCACTGTAGAAGAATATTTGAGCAACAAATGAGGTTTTGACTGGAGGTAAGAAGGTTGACAGCATTTTACAAACAATGAAGGGATTTGCCGGCCTCTAATGGAGACCAACTTCCAAGCCAGTCCAAGACTCAAATGTTTGAGGTAGACATTTCAATTCAATGTCTTAACTTCAATGACAATGCAAGATGTTTTATTTCCTTTCGCGAAGAATACAGAGGTCCAGACCATGAACAGCACCAGGTGTCAGCTCAGAGGCAGCAGACCAGACACAAGGGCTTTGACCTGGGCTAATAGAAGTCCCTATTACTTTACTAGGTTAAATTCCAGACTTTTTGTGAATGAAATTTAAGACCCACGTCAATTTTGATAGATATAAAGGAATATCAGAGTCCAAGAATTAATTACCCTTCACCGTGAGCGAAAATAAAGTAGCCACATCTAGAATAATCCATCAAACACCACTACACTTCAAGCAGAGACAGTAGGTATCCATAGTCTTTTCCACAGCCAGGGAGAGTGTACCAAGATATATTCTGACCAGGGTGTAAGCAGACTAGTTTTCAGTTACTACAATGCAGACATTACAAACTATGCATGGGTGATGGACGTAGCATGAGAGGAATGATACCTAAACATTTTTAAGAAGTTGCACATTATATTTGAACATTTTTAAGACTTTTATTGAATTGTGCTTCCTTCAAATATAAACAACTATGCAAACTTATTTAGGAAATTAAAAAAACATACAGGGAAGTTAATATCTGAATTATCTGAATGGCGGAAAACGCTGAATGAATAATCCTTTTCAAACATGACTGTGGAAACAAGAGGAGGCTGGGACAACAGTTTATTAAGTAAAGCTGATCATGTGGGTAGTTATCAAGATCTCACAGCATATAATTATGTAATAGGGGCTTTTTACTGCACGGTAAGGCCCCTTTCCACTTTTGCAGTAATTAATAGCTACAGATTTTTAATTCACAGTGACAGACAAATGCTGTGTCTATTTATTCATCGGCTCACTAAATACTATCTTTATATGGTAGTTCTGCTTCGGTGGATGACTTATGGTGGAGGGACACAGTAGAATGGATTAGGAAGGCAGCATGTGGTGGCTGGATTTGAACCAAGGGCATTGTGGTTAAGTGGCATGTGCTCAGTCAACCAAGCCACCAGGATACCCAAAGGTAATCTTATTCTGACTAGGTGCAATTTAAAGAGATTGTCCTAACGCCATCTGGTGTGTGAGTGAAATACTGATGCACTCGGCCGGGGTTTGTCCATCTACTGACCTGCCATTAAAACAGATTTAACAAAATAAAATCAATCCTTCCTAGCTTATAAAACGATGCCTGTCCAGTGTAAGGGTTCGATTTAACATAGAGGGGGATTCAGACAGAGAGCTATAAATTTACACTTAACTACTCAGGAGGGAAATAAAATCACTGTCACTCACCAGCCACTGCTCCTAACAGTGAATACATGTTGTTTCATGCATCCCAAGATGCATCATATAGAGAATCACAGCAGCTGCAGTAGCATCAAATGTATCATTGGTGTCTGTTGAGTCATAAAAAATCTGCTACATAAATCTTTTTGAAAAAGAGGGTGTGGGACAACGTTTTCGCTGATACAAATAATAACGATGTCCCTACCTTAAAGGCAGCACCCACTCTGTCCCAAAATGACTCTCCTCCCTTCACGTCACATCACAAGCTGGCATTGAAGGCGGAGGCAACACGTCCGTGTGTGCGTGTGCACGTGTACGCCGGCGTTTGCATGCCTATGTGTGCTGTCGCAATCGGCGTTTCCACTCTGCAGCTTTAACAGCTTGCCTGGTCGCAGCTGTAGCAGACTGGAGGTCTCACCCTCACAGTGAGAGCAGAAACAGCAACAGTGGCTTCACGTGACTCTCACACACTTCCCCCGGTTCCATCCTCGACTGTGTTAACGCCTTCTCTCCTGCCTCCAGTCGTGCTTTAAATACACCCCCTCCCTTATTTCTGTCTCGCTCATACGCAGACGTGTGCACGGCCTTTCGACTGGCCAGAAACGTCACACATCCAGGAAGAAGAGAGAAAAAAAGAGAAAAAAGCACACAGGCGTACGTGATAGCTTTCAATTAAACGGGCTGTGTGAGTCTGTTGAGTGATGACGTGCAAATCATATCATAGATAACATGAAAGATATCTCTCTGGATATATTCCTGAAGCAGAGCAGTGCACGTTTCAACATCCTCGTGTCTTACGCCGACAGAGATAATGATTTTCTGTTTTGCTGACAGAAGCAGGGATCAATACATCTCTCCATCTTACATCAGTAGATATAAAGCTCCTTTATCTCCCTCTAAATTTCAGTCGTTTTGCTTCTCCCTCGCATCACGACTTGTAATTTAACTTTCCTCTGGCATGAAATCAAATCCACGCCATCATGTTCCTGGACAGGCTTCGCGTACAAGCATCCCTTTGCTCTCTTCACCTTCTCTAAATCCCAGATCAGGGGACTCAAATTAAATCAGTGCGGTAGTTTTAGTGAGGTTACATCAGCAGCAGTGGCTCAGTGCATCCAGTCAGTCGCTGCTCTCCGTTAAACACTGGGACGGGGGCACAGGACGGAGGAGAGGACAGAAAGAGAGAGACACTAAGTGTGGGGAGAGCGAAGAGAGGAAAGCTCTGTTCCACTCTGTTCCCTAGCAACGCTCGCTCACTGTCTGTTCCCATCCTTACGGTAGATGCATTACTCTCACAGTGAATTGGTTTCCAGGCATGATATGAAGCCCTGTGAGACTGCTGTTCAGGAGCAGAGGGAAACTGGATTGGACAGAAATATGCAGTGACCCCTTTAAATATGCAAATAGCTGAAGGCAAAGAGTCATTTAACTATTTAAACAAGCCGTTAGCTTTGAAACACATCACGGCCGAGTCTCATTCTCAACGTGGTGGAATTGAAGGATGCTGTCCTCTCCTGGTCATATTTGCAAAAGGCTTGTGATGGCGTCATTGGTTGATTGTAAAGACACCTGGTTTTGATATTACATTTTATATCTAATTTAGTTATAAAACACAAAATTGGTGTGTTTAAATTTTTTTTAGTTATTTATTATTATTATTATTTATTTACTTATTTCAGTGTAAAATATGATCCAATTTGTTCAAATCTTTCTTAAATTTGCATGGACGTACATTCTATTTACGTATATTACTTACTACTTTACAAGTAGAATTCTATGCTTAGTTCGAGGCAACCAAACTAAATCGGGAAACAATGTTTTGGTTTTCATCAAAGCTCCCAAAAACCTGGCATCACAGGAAGAGTTAAAAACAACAGGCAGATGAACATTTGTTAGGGTCAGGTAAGGTAGCAGATGATTGAAAACAATGGATTTGTGTTTACACACAAAACTTAACCACTGTGCACAGCTGGAATGAGATTAAACAACATTCACCTGGTGATTGTCCACAAAACAAATCCAGAAGAGACTTTTCCAGCAATGAAATTCAACATAATATCATTCTCACCCGTGCTGTAGAAAATGTTTAAGTTTTTTCTAGTAATGCTAGAATTTATGTAGCTCTTATTTTTATGATTCATACAGGTTTGATGTATTTTATTAAAATAGATGCCAATAACACAATACAGGGCATTGCATGAGTCAAGTTCTGTGATATAATGGAGACAAACTGTGGTGAACAGCTCAAATCTCTAAAAAGAGTTCTCTCATGTTACGTCACAATGATGTGTAATGAAAATCAGATTAGACCGAGCAGATGTTACTTTTTTTCAAATCATAAATTTGAATCCCCAGATTCCCTCCTTGCAGCAACAGACGTCAGTTTTGTGTTAGTTTCAGGACTGTAGGAACACAAACCCATACACAGAGGACATAATTATAAATCAATAATTTTTTATGTAATTGAGGACACAGATTATTGCTCAAATGGAATATGAGGTGGTATTTACTATTAAAGGCCTTCTGCCTTAGATTAATATCTAATCGGTTATCAACAATGTATTTAAGCTTATGAATCACTGATGCAGCCAATACACAGCTTACGTTCAGCTTCTGACTCAATGTGACGCTTCATTTGACAAGCTCACTAGACTTAGCTGTAGTAGCAGTAGTAGTAACACAGGCCTGCCGTGTGTGGTACCACAGTACCTTGGCCTTGCTGTGCAGGTGATGATGGTGTACGTTTCTGGCAGCGATTATGGCCAGCTGTCTCTGGATCCACTGCAGCTCCATCTGAGACTGTCTCAGCATTTCCTCCACATTAGCACCAGACGTGTGATCCCGCATTATCACCTGCAAAACCCACACAACCAGACATTACACACACTGAGGCCACACTGCAAACTTCACACTCTCCTCACACCTCCACACACAAACTCTACACTTAATTAACAACGGACATACGCAAAAACATTTTTTTTACAATTAATACATATTCAATACACTCGGTGTTTAAACAGTAATATGCGTTTTAAAAAACTGGCAATACTTCTGAGGTTTACAACAGTTTATTTATATTTAACTTTTAACTTTGCAAAACTACTGCACTGTGCAAATACTGAGAGCATGAAAAACTTCCACAAAGTGTTGTGTGTCAGTTCCTTCAGTTGTTTGTGTACTCAAATTACAATAAAAGATTTTTCATTCAAATCTCATTCCATTGTCAAGCTTACAAATTCTAAAATGACAACAGATTTCAATATAACATGGAACTGCACTTACAAAAGAAATTAAAATGTGGCAATTGTCTGTTTACTTGTTGCTTTAAATTTTCTTTTAACTTCATTATTGTGACCGAAATCTGCCACATCTAGTTAAGTAAAATCACTTTTCCGCCCTCTATCACGTCACCTTCATGTATTGGTGGGTGCAGAGTGGGAAGTTTAATAAGTTCATATATGTGCCCGTGTGTGTTTGCGTGTGATCGCAGAGAGGGCGAGTGAGCTCCACTCAGTTACATAAGAGAGGATTACTGTGTCACAACAAAATAATGACAGGGGATGGAAGCGTGGAAAAAACATCAGCTTTTATCAGTCCTCAAATCCCCCCCCACCCCCATCTATGTTGACCTGTTTGTACCTTTGTGCAAACACACTCACACACACACAGGATACCCAGATTCGCAGTAACTATGCACAAGTTACACACACGGTTAAGAAGGTTAATGCTGCTTGTACTTCAGGAGATTTGACTCATCCGACTCCACCGCTGCATTATAATAAAAACTCAACAGCTGATTCCAGTCATGTGTTTTCTCTTTAATACTCATGCAGTCGTTTTAAAATAAACAGAAAAAGGTCATATTAAAAAAATATTAATTTAAATGTAAACTTAGCTGATATTTGCAGCAACAAAATATCAATAATTAATGGACAAAAGGAATAAGAGTGATTTGCTTTGTCCTCGTTAGTATCAGAATACAAATTTGAAATTAATCATCTTTCGTGTCCTTCCTCTCTTTGAGCCTCAGCCAAATGCTCAGGCAGCTTCTCTGTGCTGACTCACCTTGGACAGCTTCTATTTCCTCGCAGGGGACTGTGGAGGAGGGAGACAGACACAACAACAAAACTCGGGGAGTCCTGTGGATTTATGCAGAAATGTCCCATCCTGCCAAGACCTCCTTGAACCTGCAGAGCGGCCAGAGCTCCCTCTCTCTGCCTCGCTCACAGATTTATCAAAGTGAGCGGAGAGAGCCGTGCCTACGTCATTATCCAGGCCTGCATGGGTTCTCTCATTTGCCATCTACCTATTAATTAATCTATCAATCCATTACTGTGATTAATTTCCCAATATGGCTGCTTTGTTTTGGTTTGTCATCTCCCTCTGAAGACATCAGCAGAGTACTGCTGTGACCCCTGCGTAGTCGACTCAGCTTGACTCTGAGCAAACGTCTCTTTATTGTTGAACTATTTGCAATTGAGCTCTAATTAGTCGTAGCTAATTAAAGAGCGATATCATTTTACATGGCACATAGGGACAAGTGGAGTCCACTAATGGCATCATTATTTTTAAACAAATTATAAAATGTTCCCTTGCACTGAATGATATACTCAGTGGCAGATGTGAGTGGTTTTGGATCCCTGAACCAAACTCCATTTGGAGTATGATTCATGATGTGAGGGAAATCTTGCCCTCGTCCCATCTTTGTTCAAGAGCGTGGTTTGAGAGCAGGATGTACCGATATCACGTTTCTGAGAAATCTGAGAGAAAGATGTTTCACAAGCACAGAGAAGCAGAGCGATCGTGAGGAGAAGAGCTGGAGCTGGAGCACAAGAAGTCTCTCCAAGCAACAAAACATCTGAGTGAAAGCCCATAGGGTGAGCACAAGCAGAGCAAAGCTACTCACAAGCATTTGAGTGAACGCTGTGGACGTCAGCAATTACATGAAGAGGAGCACAGAACAAGTGAAATATAAGACCTAAAGTAACAAAATTGACCTAAAACATAAATATTACAATAACACATCGTGGACAAGTTTCAGCAAGTTTACAGAAAACTTTGAAAAACTGCAGTTTTGCAGGGAGGAGGTATATCTAAAGATGTAATGGTTGGAGTATCTTGTCATGCGAAAGAATTAAAGATGATTACCTGTCTAATGAGGTTTGTCAGCTCCTCTCCTCATCACAGTGATGCTCTGTCCCGCAGCATCCTCACCTTCACAGTTTTGGCAGAGTCTGGTGCCATGTCTCCATCTGTGGTCCTAAAAATAACCCTACAACAATATTAAAAAAAGAAAATAGACTATAACTCGTAATGTTTACAAACAGCTGATCTGAGCTGCAGACTCTCTGGCTTCCATGGCTTCAAATGTGCGTCGCTCCTCGTCGGTCTGGATATAAACTGAACAGCTTCTCTCCCTGCTATGACTTTGCTCTTTTTTTACAAAGCCGTGATTCAGATTTATTTCCTCCTGCTCTCACGGGGCTGCCTGCTGTGGAGCCATATGGTCATTTAGCGAGAGGAGGGAATGTGAACTGCACAAGAGGGGACGGGAAATAACAAAAAGAGCGTTTGAGCCTCAGAGCCTCTCACCTGAGATCATGGTGGCAAGAGAGAAGTGGTGTCAGGACAGTGATGATGACGATTCTCCATGAGTTCTTCTAACTCTGATACATTCAGATAATCTATCGTCCATTGCTAGTTAATTTAAACTTTGTCACTTTGTTTTGTGGCGAAACTAAAACTTAAAGTGGCGTCACAAAGAAGCAGCACAGGTGTTTCCACTTTGTCCAATTAGCTCCTCTGAGAAGTGCGCATGCGCAAAAGGTCTCCTGACTTCCTGATTCGTATGTTGCACTCGTGGTGGGAGGAGCTAATATGATTTGATATGCATACTCTACAATATATGTTCATTTCAAATTAGATTAGCCTTTATTATTTTATATACATGATTATTTATCTATTTTAATCATTTAATATAAATAGCCTACACTATAAATTCGCTTCCAATCAGATTATCTTAAATTTTATATAAATACACTACATATTCATTTCAAATCATATTTCTTGTAAACTTTCTACACAGAAGTCAAACCTTACCCTTAATCTCATCAAATGTGTATGAATTTGAGTTTAGCTGGACTTTTTTTTTTTTATCTTAACAGGCTGCTGCTGCTGTTGCCTAGGCATTGTGACTGGCAGGGAATGTGTCATGAATGTGTCACAAAACAATAAACCAGAAAGACACACTGTAGAGCCAGAGCGTTGAATAGGCTTCAATCTGCTCATTATGGACTGTGCAATTCATTTATGACAACAATGAGCTTTGAAAAATGTTTTTATTCATGAAAAACAGTCAAACATTTAGGACATTAGGGGTCATGAAGAAAAACTCCAGATCAGAGACAATTCAGTTTGTCTTCTCACCGGTCGTTGCTCTAAAAAGGGCATTCATGATTTATGATTTCTGAAGGAGAGTGTGTCCAGATTTACAGTTGAGTCTAAACTGTGATACTACATTGTAAATATAAGCTCTTTAATTCAGACAGAAGTGCTGCCCTAACACATCTCCTCCCCCTTGTAGTAACTGTGAGGCAGTCTCAAACTCCAGTGGGACAGTCTTGGTCTGGGTCTGCTTCAGGTCTCTCTCCATCAGCTGCAGATGAGAACACAAGACATTATTCTAGCTACTCAGATGACAAACTTAAGATTAATATTCACATCAATAGATGAGTGAACTTCCATTTTGTTTGTATGTACTCAGAGAGACTATTGTGCAACTGTTAACAAGACAGTTCAACTACAGAAACAAACGTTGAAGTGTCACATCACCTCAAACGTTGTCAACTCCAGCACATCGGTGATGTCCTCCTCTTTTGCTGAAAGGGGCGTGTTGATCATCAAGGCAGCTTTGGCCACGTCAGGATGGTAATGCTGCTGCAAAGTCTGTAGAAAAGCAGAGAGGAAAAATGAAAACTTCTGTAAACCAGACTATGACTTAGAAAAACTGTGGCCAGTAACAAGCAAGTTGCAGTGAGTGTCATGGATGATTAATGAGTGAATCCTAAAGCACCACATACACACCTTAATTTCCCACAAGCTGCTCTCTAAGGCACAGCTCTGAGCAGGGTCCTCTTCATCCATTAGATATGGGTCCTCCGGAGTTTCTGTCATTATGAATAGAAAGATACATATATCCTAAAATGCTTCTTGGTTCATAGAAGAAGATTGGACAGTACATTAAAGTTAGAATTTAACAAATACATTGAGCGACTAAAAACATCTAAACCCAACAGTTTAATAGACAGATAAAATCCAAATCACAAAGTGAGAGGCTGACACCCACCATCCTCTGTGTTGGGCTTGTGAATCAGGACTCTGCAAGACGGGTGGCGACGGATCAGGTTGTAGATGAAGGGCAGCACGATGAGGAGGGCTGCAGGTGGTGCAGTGAGAGCCAAACGGGCCAGGCGCTTGGCAAAGGCTGCCACTAGATACACTGGTAAGTGACTGCAGGCAAGTACACACACTCACACAAGTTAATACTGTACAGGTGCTTGGTGAATTTTTAAAAATCTCCCTTGGCAAGCATACAGATGCAAACAACTTTAACAACACAGACCGAGTGAGTGATCTTACCTGGAGCTAAGGAAGAGGTTGATTAGGTAGAAAAACCGTGCTCTGTACTTCACGTGGAAGATTGAGGGCTCAAGCAGATTATACAACTTCTTGTAGAAATCAGGATAATCCCTAAAAAAAAAAAAAAACATTTAGTGTTTATGTAAAAACATGTTGGTCTTTATGGTCAGATTTGCATCTTAGTATTATTGTAGTTTATTAATTTGGCATAGTACTCACAGGTTGTGTTGATGAATGAGGACGAAAAGGCCATTGAGGGCCAACAGGCTGATGGCTCCACCTTCAATGGAGATATAAAAATATGTCATTATATCTTAATATTACATCCTGTTGACCAGGTGTGATAAATGCCTTTAGTAGTACTCATTGTCTTTACTACTCCACGTGCACAACTTACCGACGTCATAGGCAGCAGTCAAGAAGTCAATCATCAGCGTGGGTTTACTCATGTGGGGCAAGATGGAGTCATGAAGAATCACCAAAATGTTTTTATACATGCTGCTCGGCAACTGCAAATCAGAAATTTTTAAATTAACAAACAGCATTATAGGTGTGTACAAAGAACAAAAAAATTAAAACTGTGCAGTTTAGATATTTACCTTGTACTTGAGAAAGCCGAGCCACATCCTCTCAAACACACGCTTCTGCTCCTGTTGAGAAATATTTAAAATTGTATTCAGTGACATTTACATCACAAACAGAAACGTGCAGGTCAGATTTTAAAGATGGACTTACAGTGAGTTTGGCAGCTTTCCAGTCTTCATGCTTAGCTGAAAGCAAATAATAATAACAATAATTAAATCACTAGAATAACTTTCTTTTTAAACAAGGACATTAATACAAAGTGAAAACAGTTGCTGACCTTCCTGTTTGACCATAAAGTTGGTGAGCTCCGACTCCTGGCTCGGAATGCTGATGTTGGACATGAGGGTGAACGCATTGTTCTGGAACACGGGCATCAAGGCCTTACAGGAACAAGACAAGTAATGTTAACTCGGCATATTCGATGTGATGACAATAAACAAGCGTGCAGAGTTCTCCTACCCCTTTGTTTTTGTCCATGACTTTCCCCACACAGTCACGAATGGAGCTCATGGCGTAATAACGTACGTCCTCCATCTCAATGAATTCCTGAAAACTGGAGATCAGCAGGGAGTTGTCTGCAGTTTTGGACAGCAGTCTGTCAATCACTGTCTGAACCATGAAAGAAAACCAAAATGTCAGAAGACGCCTGTGACAACGGTCAAAAACAATATTGAAAACACAAATGTACTAATAAATAAATCATAATCAAGATATAAGATATAATTGTTCATGTCTTGGGGGTTGTTTGACATATTATCCAACCTGGATGAGTTCTCTCGGGAAGGTGTAATGTTCACTCCAGTCCAAGTCCTCCAGAGGATGTTGTCCTTCTCCTGCAGCGAACTTCATCAGGCAGCACAGAGCGGTCTCCTAAAAATAACCATTTTATGCAGCATTAGAAATTAATTGGTTACAAGACTTGACTTTTGGGTCATGGCAATAAAGAGATTAAAAGCCAAGAATCTAATCTATACTATAACAATACTTTGGTGGAATTCAAGCACTAATAATAAACCAACTTGAAGTGAATAATTTATATATTTTTTCATTTGAAAAAGATGGTGATGACTCAAGAAGATACATAAATCACCAGGAAGTTGGCATAAAAAGTAGTAGTTACTGCATTTTGCATTAAATTACTCGTGTGTACTACCAGGGATGGGCAATAAAACCAAATCAATACCTATCACAATATAACAATCACATTGCTTCTACTTCCTGTGAGGGAAGGTTAGTTATCCTGTGCATCTTCCTTCTGTTATCAGTCAACTCACCTTGACGCTGTGAGCTTCGTGGCTGAGATGTTCCAGCAGGATCTCCACACAACTGTTGTATCGGTGTCTCATGAAGATGCGGTACTTCTCCTCGGGACTATACCCTCCTGGGAAAAGACAAGAAAACAGGAATGAGCATGTGATATGGAAGAATTAAATATGAAATATGATAAGATAAGACTTTATTGATCCAGACACGAGGGGAATTCAGTTGTTACAGCAACAGGCAGGTCAGAATACACTTTTTAATGCTGTGGTTTGAATAGAAATGTTCTAAAGTCCTTGTCTCCGTGGTGGACCACAACCGAGGTGGCAGCTGATGATGGATCCTAATTGGCGGCAGTGGACAATGACTGTGGACTATAGTGAAATCCGATCTTGATTGTGGATCATGATCCTGCTGGCTGCTGACCATAGACTATGATTGCAGCAGGACTGCGGACATATAGTATTGAAGTTATCCTTCAAAATGTTAACCCTCATCATTGCTGCTAAAACCTTTATCTGGATGATGTTCTCCTTTACACTTGACATCTATTGCACTTCTGTCTGTCCTGGAAGAGGGATCCCTCACATGTGTCTCTCTGAGGTTTCTACATATTTTTACCCTGTTAAAAAGGGTTTTTAGTAGTTTTTCCTTACTCTTGCTGAGGGTTAAGGACAGAGGATGTCATACCATGTTAAAGCCCTATGAGACAAATTGTGATTTGTGAATATGGGCTATACAAATAAAATTTGATTGATTGATTGATTGTCTGATGTCCAGAAAGGCCAAACCCAGAGGAGTAGACAAGTTTATGTGTTGTTTTATAAACTCATGTCTTCAGCTACAGTTGCAGGTGATATCCCAGCAGTCTCATGAACTGTGGGTGCAGCAGTGTTGCTCTAATGTATCTAGAGATTGTGGCTCATAACCAGGAACACCCAGGTCAGACTCACCGCTCAGCGCCTCCTCTTCCCCGGGCAGCTTCCCCATGAACAGGTCCTTCCTCTCCAGCAAGCTGCAGAACAGTTTACTGCAGGAACCCACAGCACTGATGACATCCTTCTCTTTCTCTGACTGCGAACACAGAAGAACTCAAAGTTACCTCGGGAGCTAAAAGCTGCTGTGACGTTACCCAGCGTGTTCAGCTGTGATCCTCCGACAGACAAGTTTATTTACCTGAAGAAACTCCAGAAGGTCGAAAACATCGTTCGCATGTTTCCTGCTCTCCAGGATCTGCTCCACTTTGCCGTCCAGCTGGATTTTAGCAGTTTTTACACGTTGTTCTGTTGATTTTAAGGAACTCACGTTGCGCTTTCTGGTCGGCGCCATGTTACTCGCCGATGCTGCGTTCACGTCACAGTTCAAGAATAGGAAACAACCCATCAATACAACGTGGAGAGTAACTGGCACGCAATTTATACGTGTTGTGTTTTAATTCAAACTCGTAGTTTAAAACATTTCATCATGTTTTACATAAATGCTTGATGGTTTTAAATTGCCACACTCTATATATACTAGGGTAGTATCGGCGATCGATGGGAACCGTAATTTACTACACTTTGTCAGGTTTTGAATGCGACATTAGTGCAAACCATATATTTGCTGTATCGCCTCCTAGTGACTGGAGGGCGAAGGTTCAGCTCATGTCACAACCTCCGCATCTCTGTGATGAATTTGGGGCACAGCTCTGTTCTGTAGCATCATTTATCTGAAGTCTTCATTGAGTTCCATCAACACAATTACTTTGAAAACATAAAATAACTTTTAAAGTTAACATACTATGGACAGATTATGAGATAATGAGTGTTTATTGACCTTTTATTGACCCTAGTCCTGTGACCTCTTGAGCCTGTTCAAGGTAAATGTTCAGTTGATTCTGTCTCTTCACTTGAAATTGTAAAAGACATTAAATCTTCTCATTCATTGATACAAACGCGTGTGGTTTTTTGTATGTTTCCTGACCATTACTGACACATACAATTAAAAAAATTAAAGCTGAGCTGACAATACAACTTAAAAGAAAATGGTCATGAAAAAATTCTTGCTAGATTATTCATTTGATTAAATGTTTGGTATCTGACAAGAAAAAAATACAGAAGTGGCCCATGTGCCTACTATCACACCACATCGATCAAAGCCCTTCCTGTTGTTTAATGAAAATGCTTTGCAGGGGCCATCACTGAACAAATTATACAGGCATTCGCATTGGTTTGACAATGACATTATCAATGAAGAACAATCACTTGAATAAAGAACAGAGAGTCTCATTATCAGGTTTTTATATGTTTAATAACATTTGTAAAAGATAGATTTAAACCCACTAAAAAAACATCAGTCTTGGAAGATGGAAATTTCGACCAAAATAAGGCTAAAGTTCAGCAAACGAAAAAATTATATTTTCATGACTCTTTCAGCAGACGTGACCTAATCTGTGTCATTTCCTTCATCTGCATTGTCCTGAGGAAAAAGAGGAAACCATCAATTTGAATACATTTGAAAAAAATACATAATTTTATATCAAACATGAGTGTTTTTAGGCAAGCTGTTTCTTTGATACCTGTTTCTGGTCCTTAGCGTCTTGAGCACCACTCGCCGTCCCTTCAAAGTCGTGGATAGGGAGTGTGGCCATCCAGCTGACCATGGAGCCCTCCTGGCCCTCCGTCTCAACAATGGTGGGGTAGATGTGAGCCTCCTTGAAAGCCTTGATTAGCTCCTCCTCGCCGTCCCACTCTAAGCACTCGTGCAGCCCGTCCCCTCCGAAGCGCTTGTTGTAGCGGTCAAAGTGAACCTTCTCTAGCACCAGCCCCAGTCCTGGAGCTTTGGGCACATCCACCTTCCCCTGTCCCCAGCTCCGCTCTATCACCTCCTCATTCGCGTAGCCTTTTATTATCGCAATCACCAGGCCAATCATCTTGCGGATTTGGTGCATCATGAAGCTCTGGCCTCGCACGGTGATCTCTGCGAACTCCGAGTCGCTGCGGATGAACGGCTCCCCGCAGGTCATCTCGGTGATGTAGCGGCGAGCGCTGGGGTCGCTAGGAGCCTTCTGGGAGGTGAAGTTGTGGAAGTTGTGGGTTCCTTTGTACAGAGCGAACAGACGGTTCACTGTCTGAATTATCCCTGGCTCGAGGCGAAAGGCTGCTGGGTTCCCTGTGTCCAAGTCTTTTGGGGCAAAGGCCACAGTTGGAAGCATGTAGGAGTAAGTGCGACCATCACAGTTGTTTTTGGAATTGAAACCCTGGGTCACCCGTTTAAGACCTGTGGAGGCAATTGTAAAAAACACAAAATGTCAATGCCAACAGCCAACAGCCAAACTCAAACCAAGTGAAGTGGATTTTGAGTAACACCTTGACTTAATTTCACTCACAGATTATGTCCTTCAGCATTTATAATGTCGACATTTTACCATTATATTCATAACATGAAATTCAGCAACCACGAAGAAATAAGTGAACCGATATCTCACCTAGAACTCTAATCTGCTTTGCCAGATTCTCGTTGATTTTCTCCATGACGTCGTCCATCAGCCGCAGCTTTAGCGACACGACTTGGCCGGCAGCAGACACACCCTGAGCCGGTTCAAAGAGATAAACACCAACAGCCTTTGTCAAGATGATGAAACAGTACTGGTGATGTATGCAGATATGCTTTTTTAAACCAGTTTATTTAACATTTAATGGTTAGTCTCATTACAGCATACTTGAAGATGACAAATGGTCAGTGAGGCAGCATGATTCAGATCACAGCTGAAAACATGCTGCACAAAATCCATGGCAAAAATGAATAAATACAAATAAAAAGGTGTTCAATTCAATTCAATGGACTTGCAAAGACACGTTTGACAGAAAAAATGTACAAGTTCTGTAGATAATTAATAAACCCTCACCTTATCTGTTCTGGCACATCTTTGGAAAGACATCTTCTTCATGTCATCACCGTGGTTTTCAGGAATGCAGCCAGATTTAACAAGAGCAGTGACCAGATCGCCCTCGATGGTCTTGAACTCAGCGGTTCCAGGATTCCTCTGAAACACAGAATTCCTGACGTTTAGCCACACGTAAGGAAATAAAGCTCGTATAAATAACAGCGAGAGCCCCAGTGTGTACCTGCATGCCATAGTAGCCCTTTCCCGAGTAGGCCAAGAGAAGCACCACTTTCTTTTTAGGATATTTCTTCTCATCGTCAGCCTGCTCCCCTTCTGTTTTCAATCTCTTTGCAGCCTGTAGCCTCTCAGACGAGTCTCCATTTGCCTCGTTGGCTCTTTTCAGCAGCTTGGCTGTGTTTTCGTCTTTTGGTGATTCAGTCATCGTGCAACAGAGATTATAAAAACCACCTGTAGAGAGAACAGCTCTCTGTCACATGGACGTACAGACAAAGCACCAAGGTCTGCGAAGACTTTGTGCCCCAAATCGACCTGACACATGTAAAGAGAGACTGGAGATGATTCTTGAAATGGTTTCTTGTGAACTCACCTCTTGTCTGTATCGTTTGTGAGTGTTTAACTAAGGCACTGACCGCGGGTCGGACTGTAAACATGTCACGTTGTCAAGCCATCATCGGGAAACCTGCTGCCACACGATGAGAGCTGGAGTTTCAGATGAAGCGAGCGAAGAAGAGCAGGAGATTCACGCTGGATTAATTTGCGTACGTAAAGTCAGTCTTTACACTTCAAGTCTAGGGACCGTATTTATAAATATTCACGAATAACGCGTTGTACACAGTGGTGGATACACATGGTCGCTACAGGGATGTGTTAACTTTGACCCCGCGTGCAGATATCGCGATACTTCCTGCTCTCGTTTCCGCTTGCGTCACCGTAGAACCGTTTTTTAAAGAGACATGGGGCAATTTTTTATTTCATTTTTTTTCCCGATTTAAAATGACCTTTTCACAACTATAACACCAGAGGGGAATCATTTAAACCTTTCAGAATCTATTTTGTTATATTTCGTAAATAGTGAGAGCTGGAGAGCAGTAAATTAACAGGACTTATGCTATGAAAGTCATTCCACTAGTTGATAATAATGTTCTTTTTATGTTTCTATATTTAAGAGGAATTTAGAGGTTACGAAAAACAATAGGCTCAACTAAAGTCAGCCAAAAACAATTTACAGATCATTTATAAAAAATGTTACAATGTAATAAAGTTTTTGTCCATGTGAGTGCAGCAAAATCACAAAAACAGAATCGTGCAGTTGCTTTGGATGATAAGGTTTCAAATGCAAAGTTATCTAAATGTGGATGATCTCTGTTCTGACCGCATAGCTTTATTTTTAGAGGGAAATTTACTACTAAGACTTTTGCTGATGGATTTCAAGAACAACAACTAGTTTCAGGTTCAAACATCGGCTAAGCTTTAACTAATATCTATAATCTAGGCTTCAGTTCACACTGTTATAATCTCCTATCCAATCCAGAGGTTGTTGTCACCTTTGATCAAATCATCATATTGTAGACTTCACCTGAACCCTTCTTACGAGTTAATCAGGCAACCGGAACTGTAAATAAAGAAGCATGTTATTAAAATGTTAAAAAAAACAAAAAAACATGATGCAGAGCACATGCCTTTCACCACCATTTTAGACCATATAAAGATGTCTCACTGTGTCAGCCGTCATTGCAACATATCATTATGTGACTCATGTAACTGTCATGCATGAGGGTAAACTCTGCAGTCAAATCAGGAAGGTGTTGTCGCAGAGGTGTTTACGTCTTCTTCAAGGTCACCGCAACATGAAGGACGACTGGTTGCCAACAGGCTAAATCTTTAACCTTCTCATCCTGGGATGGCTTCACAGTGTGCTCCAGGGTTTTTTTTTTGTATTCACAGCACCTTATAAGGGGATCAACCAGTTTTCTGCTGGAAACCCAGAGCCAAACATAGGCTTGTTATGGGAAAAGTCTTCTGGTTGCCACAATCCTTTATATCACAGAAGGGCATATCCCCTATTTTTCTAATCAATGTTGATCTTATAAGATGATGGTGATTCTGAATGAGAAACTAACTCTACTTTGATGGTAGCAAATAGGGACATGGCTAAGTGTTAGATAAAAGCTATTAATGTTTTTCAGTTTGCACGTGAATATTATATTATTCCCTTCAGATGTCCTGAAACAGTCCCCAAGGAAAAGGGGGAAGTCCTGTAGCTTGGTGAATAGAAAACTACTATTTTCATTTTCGGAAATAAACAATTATTTACATATTTGTGATGATCAAGACATCCTTTTAATGATATGAAAACTGGGGTCTTTTGTGAACAGGCAGAAATCCCTGCCCTGGAGTCAAAGATAAACACAGCCAGCATTGTGATCAAGCTCTCTGTCGTCTCCTCTTTAAGTCCGACAGAAAAAAATGAAGGCTGAGCATCTGACTGCAGTCTCTAAAGAGAGTGATGCGGCCGCCTAAGGAGCTATTAAGCTTTTCTAAAACTGAGTTATACCTTCCTGCAAAGCTCACACTCAGCTTGTATACTCCCACATCGAGCTGGCTGCTGCAGTCTGAGCTCACAAAAACTCAGGGACAGGAGAAGCTTGGTCAGATTGGACAGAACATCGCTGCTTGTGTTTCCTGCCTCCACATATAACAGAGAAAATAATTAATTAAAAGCCGTCCTCATTGATACAGAAGATGATACCCTGCTGGCGGAGTTATACAACAGAAAAACCCTACATGCTGTACAAGTCAATGGAACTTTTCTGAGAAAATAATGTATGAAATATGCAGCATATGAATTATACTGCAAAGAGAGAATATCCCTGCCTTTGCATCCATTTCACTCTTAAACGGCGCAGTTCTACAGAATGAATCAGCATGAATCAGTCCCTCTATTTTGGTGGAAGTCAGAACCCGAGCAATAGAAACTTTTTATTTTCATCGACAGGAAAATGTCCCATAGATATTTTCAGATTGCTATAATTTGGATCATGTGCTTCTAAAAATGCATTTGCAGGACTGAACACTCAGGATTCGACGGTCACACTAGTGTGATCCAGTCACATGATGTGTCATGTGAGTTTTCAGGTCAAATATGTTTGTATACTACAGTCAAAAAATAGTCGTCTCCTGAAAATCTAAATCGTCAAGAACAGAATGGGACTCTCAAAGGTTGAAATTTAACATTATTAGAACTAACATCTAAGTTCATATTTGTAGGGTGCAGGAAGAAAAACGACTTCCTAATTATGAACGTTTTGTTTTAATGACGAGATGCCTATTAAAATTCAGTATAACAACTGATATTACAGAAGTTTAAGGAAAAATTTGGACCTTAGATCCTTGTGAAATACATATATAGTTATAGTGTAGTCAGTGTATTAAAGTAATACTTGCTGTACAACCTGCTATATGCTGGCTCTCATTCACTGCACTTTTCTATTCTAATTTTAAGCCATTCTGCGTAGTTGTAGGCGAAAATTTCCTTGTCAATGAACAGGACTGTGGCAGCACACATTAGTCACAGTGTCTGAAAATAGCTTGTCGTTCAGATAGACAGCAGATAGTGTGGGCAGCAACTCATCTCACACGGATGATATCTCACTGTCTGGGGACTTTCATTTGAATTGTTTAAAAGATTATTTTTGCTCCCTAGATTACAATCATTCTCTCATTTCATATTTTCTTGAAACTATAGTGATATCGTGCTGCATAAAGGATGGAGGAAAAGCCAAGAGTACCGATGATAAGGCTGACTGTGTTATATCACAGGTTGCTCTGTCAGTCCAACAGAGACTGGTGTTTTACAAAGACAGTTCCGATAACATTGACAAAGACAAAAAAGAGATGGGTACAAGGCCTTTGGCTGAAAGTGGGGGGAGTTTGGGATTAATTAACATCTTACATCAAACAATGAAAAAATAAGAAGCTCATGAAGTTTTTGCCTTGGTTATACAGTTTTATTATGGTGAATTATAGTAATTTAAGCATATTCCTTCTTCTGTTACTGAGCATAGGGGCTGAATGTGTAATAATGGAAGATTCAGATCCTTTACTTGAGTAAAACTACAAATACACAATGTAAAAATACTCCATAACGATACAGTCCTACTTAAGTAGCAAAATGTAGCTAACATATAGTAACAGAAATGGTTTGGACCCTCTGGAAGGAGGAATTATTATATATGACATGATTAGATGAACAATTGGCTAAAGAAGCAGCATTCACTGTTGTAACCGCTGGAGACTGAACTTCTTTATACAGCGACACCAGATACGTCTGAGGGGTCGTTCAATGTCAGTGGACAAAAGAAAAACAATATCCTGTTTTTAGACAGTGTGTAATCTTGTCATACATTGATTTACTTTATTGTGTGTGTCTGTGTTATTCTATAATGCTTTTGATACACATTTCAGAGAAAACGATTGTATTTTCTACTTCACTACATATATTTGACAGCCTTACTTAAAAGTTATTTTAGATACTGGATAAAGCACCCTACATTTGGAATGAGGTCCAAAAATCTTTAAAGTTGTGCTCATTTGTTTCATTGACGGAGTTCTCGAGTCTGGTCTCAAGTACAGCTGACTTCTCCTGCAGTGACTGTAACTGCTAGTTGACTTGGCCATAGTATTTTATTGACGAATTGTTTTATACCTTGTATTACTGTGTATATATATATATATATATGCATATTTATTTCATTCCTATTTATTCAATGTTTTTAATGTATTTTAATGTATCAACATTTTTTATTGTACCCTCGGCACCATTGTAAATGAGGGTCTTATCCCTCAATGTGTCTTCCGAGGCTTAAATAAATCAATCAATCAATCAATTTAACATTATTTAAAAACCTATTGTTAGAGAATAACCTATTAGTTTCAAACCTTGGCTTCTGACGCCTTAAAGGAATCACCGTGTGGGACACATTTAATTCTTTATATTATGCATCTCATTTGACATTAAACTCTCTTTTTGAATATACAATTAGTTTAATTTTTGGCTACATAATTCTTGAAATATATATATATAACACATTTATATTTTATAAATGGGACATATAAATGAATGGAACCGCGAGAGAGAGAGGGAGAGAGAGAGAGAGAGAGAGAGAGAGAGAGAGAGAGAGAGAGAGAGAGAGAGAGAGAGAGAGAGAGAGAGAGAGAGAGAGAGAGAGAGAGAGAGAGAGAGAGAGAGAGAGAGAGAGACACTTCCGGTATGTCCAACCAATCAGCTGGTTCCACATGCGGACACCGAACACCGCATTCGACGTACGCGAGATCTGCAGCGGAGAACGCCGGAGATCCCGCAACACTCACGCACACACAGGCGGAACGGGAATCGAACTGCGACTCCGCCACATGTGTATAGAACCATCGAGCTGGACCGAAACTGCCCCGGAGGTGTCGCCGCTTAGCACCAGCTGCGGAAGTCGTTGAACCAACCGGCGGAGACCGACGTGTTGCTATGAGCCAAGCGGGGGAAGCAGCTCAGCTCAGCCGGTGAATTCAAGCTAGCGTTAGCCTGTTAGCTAGCCACCGTTAGCTCAGGAGCCGCTCGCCGGGCACCTGCTGAAGCCGGGAACAGCACAACAAGAACAGCAGCACCAGCAGCAGCGGGGGGCGAAATCCACCTGGCTAGACTGCTACTTCCTGTTATTATCCACGTTATTTATTTATTAAACCCCCCGGGAGAGAACAGGGTTGAGATCCGGGAGAGAACAGCGGCGGGTCGAGTCGACTTGTGTCCGTCATCATGGACAACACGCACACGAAGACCGTGGAGGAAGTTTACAGCTTCTTCTTCAACGTGAACGAGAGCACCGGCCTGAGCACCGAGCAGGTGAAGAAGCAGCGGGAGAGGTTCGGACCCAACGGTAAGAGCAAGCTGGGGAACAGCCGAGCCCCGGGGGTTGGGGGGTTGTAGATCGAAAACAAGTAGCCTAGCTGGCTGTTCTCTATCTATCCTCCCCCCCTACCCTACACCACACACACACACACACCGGTGTCACGGAGGAGCAGCGGTTGGTCACGTCACGATGTGGGTGTTGAAATCGTGTCCTGACTCGTATCCTGACGCACCATCTTTCTTTATATCCCACCGCTGCGACGTCACAGTTTGGTTTAACTTTTGATTCATCTCCATGTTTCTTTCTTTCTTTCTTTCCGTGCCCGTGGATCTGAATGGGGGGATGGTGTGCAGAGCTGCCAGCTGAAGAGGGTGAGTGCACAGTTTATGATATATTTAAATATATATGCAAGGAGTCACCTGTTTTCATTCATGCTTTTCTCAATGACTCACTTGTACTTTCTCCTGTGAATGAAACTCTTTCCAGGTAAATCTCTGTGGTCGCTGGTGGTTGAACAATTTGAAGACCTGCTTGTCAGGATCCTTTTACTCGCTGCCTGCATATCCTTTGTAAGTATAATGCATGTTTGGGCACAAGTGGTTTTTGCTCAGTGTTAATTCAACTGACGTGTAGGGAATCTAGGGATTAGGGGTTGGGGGATGGCAGGGTCACTCACAATATGATGTGGAATACATGACCCACGAGAACAATATAATCCCCCCCCAAAAAAATCTATATTCTCCAAAACAACCATAACGATACATCAAGATATCTGTCTGCTTTTTGTATAGAATACAAATTGCGGGTTTTGTGTATTTTTTCACTGCAGTTTGGCGTAAGTTTCACACTATGACACAAACTGAGTTGGAACAATGTCCATTTAGTCTCATCTTGTCGTCTTAAGTCTTAAACAAACTGCTACTTGTCAATCTCTACACATGCCGTCATTCTAATGTAAAAGGACCATAATCTGACATAAGTCTAAACTCTATAGATATTGATCTTTGGCACCGGGATATCGTAAATTTCATGAGTCATGATGAATAAACAATGACATGTCAATATTTTGTCCCACCCCTATCAGGGTGAGTGCTAGTTTTAGCTAAATTAATTAAATACCTTGTATTTAATTTGTGCACGGGTCTACTTGTGCCGCACTTGTTTTATTAATCAAGATAAGTAGTAATGGCCTGTGAGCCGTTTGTCACGCTCATAAGTGTTCGACGCTCAAGATAAGCTGAGTACAGGAACAGTGTTTTAGTGCTGCAGTAGTGAGAGGGTGATTCACTCTGAGATCTTAAATAGATGAGCCTGTTTTATATGTTTCAGAATAGAATATTCAGTGTGGAGTGGGATTAAAAGAAGAAGAAACATGGCTCTCTGCCAGTTGTACATTGTCTCTCTCCACCACCACCATCTTTCTTTTCACCGTTGCACTGATCAGTCCAGTGGGTGTGATTTTTGTTTCCTCTCCGCACAGCTCTGTCAGCTTACAGAGTGTATATAGTACTTTTCTGATTGAGTCAGCGCAGACCACTGCTTTGTAAGAAACGTGTACAAAGTGGAGGAGAAAGGTTCCCAGAATCTGTCCGGGGACAAAACCCAGATCATCTTTTACAGAATTTTTAGTCTTCATTTACTTTGTCAGAGTGCAAATACGCTCTTGCTCTACTAACAGATCTCAAACTATTGCAGCCACTTTGAGCCTCTTGTTTCATGGAGATTATGACAACATGTCAATAGTAAAGTCGTCCAAAGTTAAAAAGAAACGCTGACATGTTGAAACAGATAATTATGTCACTTTAACATGTTACTTTAACATGAGCATGTGTGTTTTAAGAGTGAAAGCTACAGACACCCGACTAGTTTTTCTCTCTGCTTTCTCTCTGCTCTAACCCTAACCCTTAATATCTTGGTGTTAACTTGCTACTGCAACCAAGAAGTGACTAAACTTCCATTAAAAGACATCTCAATACTGGTATGACAGGCAGGGTTCATGTTATTATTGTGAACAGCATGACAGTGCCACAAATGAATAGTCATACTTGGTAGTAAGTGGCTATCCTCAGTGTAGTTTATGTGACCGTGTCAGACTCACAATCCCGTGGCCCTGTGTTTCCATTCTCGAGGCACGACGACATCCAGCTATGATTGCAAAGCGTATAAATCAAAAGATGTTGTGAGCAGCACGCTCTCAATCACACAAGCTTGTGCGTTGACATTTATTTCAAGTACAAAGACACAGACAAACATTCAGTTGCTCAGGGGACTTAATGTGTACAACACCAATTATTTAGTTTGCTTGAATTTAATTTGACATTAAGTTGGCTATTCTTAAATAGGTTGGAGTAGTGGGTGGGGGTGGGGTGGCATTTCATTTGACACAATTATCTCTTGGCACAGATTCTAAAAGAGGACAAAGTGGTTATAACACTATTGGTCTCTCTGACATGATTTTCTTTCATCACACTGGGGCCTAGTTTCAGTATTACTGGCAGAGTCTTACTTGATATTTATTATGAATTATTAAATGATTGTTAGGTGCTTAAAATCATTATGCCAAATGTGTAAAAGTCAAAGTGAGGTTCCGGCACAACCGTGCCTTTAAGCAATGTGTGTGGTGAAGCCACGTGGGGAGAAATGGCATTATCATACCAAAACAAACATGATATTATTCATCAAGTAAATGGTAATGACTTGGAGCCACCTGAAGCTTATGTAATTGTGAACGTGACTATTCTATATTCACTGCTAAATGTCTCTTCAACCTATTCAATCTGGCACTTTTCATATACTGTTTTTGCATTGTATTCTAAGAACTTTGGTCATTATGATAGGACATAGAATCCTACAGAAGTGAATATACTTTCACAAATTGAGTTATTGTTTGTATGAGAAGGCTGGGAAAAATTATACTTTGAAATCTAGTTCTCCCACATCACTAAATGCACAATTAGTTCAAAATAGCTTTGACCTTTCTACCTCCTCTTTGTTCCATTCATGTGGATGACGTGCAGTGGTGGCCCACAGTGGACAGATGTTATCTGCTGTATGCTGTGGCGATTTAAGAAATATCTGCTGTATTAAGTAGCTTGAATTTCATATTCCGTGGAAATCGAGCTCCACAATTCACTTTACAAAGCGTGTCAACGTTTCCCTTACTTAAGAAATCAGTGTATTATCGGGCTCCCGTTGTCGCTGAAGCAAGCTTTGTCCCCTGGAGAAATGCAACAATAATGATGTGACACAACTGAATAACCGTACAAAAATGTTGTTTTCAGCAAAGACCTCTTCATGTTGTCATTAAACAAGCATATTAGTAGTTTCATGCGTGCAGTTACCTCAGATTGGTACTTCTGTGCTCCCTGTATCTCAGTATTAGCAATTATTTGTATTGAATTTAACTGTACTTTTCTTTTCTGTCTTTTAGGTGCTGGCCTGGTTTGAAGAGGGAGAGGAAACCATTACAGCGTTTGTGGAGCCTTTTGTTATCCTACTTATTCTCATAGCAAATGCTATTGTGGGAGTCTGGCAGGTAAACACACTTTGCATTTTATAAAGCATCTGCAGTATTTTTTCTCCATGGTGATATTTGGGAATGCACAAAGGTTATCAGCCTCTTACTGAAGGGGTGAACGAAATGTTTTTACTTAAATTGTTATCACGAAAGACAGACGTTCAAAATTTAAGTGTCCCATTCAGGCCAAGGATACAGCACACATCCTATTGGCTCCTTCGGGTAAACACGCATGAAACCCAGGTTGCCCCACTTCCTCCTCACTTAATCCTCATTCATTGACCTACCCTTTTATGACTCAAGCATTTACCCTTTAACTGATCTGGGCAACATTCGGTCTGCCAGAGTTAAGTTTCTCTAGCAAGGAACTCTATCTCTGCCTCTGTGTTCTTTCGTGCCTGCTGAGTCCGAGCTTTCCCCGGGGATTTACAGTGTCAGTTCCTTTGAGAAGCCGTATTGATTTGTCAACATGCCCCTTAATTATAGTCGGGAAGCTAAGGCAGCAACAGTTGTGAATTCAGGCAAACAGAAGAACGAATTATCTTTTCTTTTTAGACCGGTACCCATGCCAATCGAATTAAAATGGCCCAACAACACAGTGATTGACATGTTCCTGTTTGACATGATTCATGGTTGTCAACATAGCTTTCTGCGGTAATTCCTTATTGTTAGAGTGGATCCTGATAAGTTTTTTTCAAATGTCTGGTTAATAAATGTAATTTCTAGATCTCATAAATGCAGCTTTATATCAATTGCCTGATACCTTTCTTTTTAGTATCTTGTGTTTGATATATGATCAGTTTATTATATGTGCAAAATACATCCCTTGTTTCACACTTTAACATAGGCTGTGGTCTGTAGGTGTCCATTAAGGCTGTTTTTTATTACATTTGTCAGAGTTCAAAAGTGCATCTCTGCTTGTGCAACGTCTCCTGGGATTAATCCTCCAATATACCAATTGAAGACCAATCACCCTGCTTTTAAATTACACCCTTACTCTCAAAGATTAGACCTGGCAAGTTCAATGTATCTGCTGCATCGCGTGTCTCGTAAATTACGGAAAATGCTGCGTGTCATGGCATGGCGAGTTGTCAAGCAAATGATGTTTGTCTTCGTTTATGCAAACAAAGCCCATGTGATGTACAAGTGGAGGAGGTAACTGCTGTTGACTTGGCCATACCTGTTTTGAATTTAGAATAGCCTTTCTTCGAATTGAACACTGTAGTTTGTCATGCCTTCTCCAGCCTCCTTTAACCCTGTAAACCCTCACCTACGCTGGCAGCCATTTTAATAGCTTTGTGTCAACCGATGCTATCTCCTACAAAAGCCCATCATGTCCGGAGCTTGTGTTCTTTGTCTTGTCATGTCCGGGTGAGTGCAGCCTGCCTGCCTACCACGCTGTGAGCTGCCACTAAACCTGTCCAATCTGAGACAAATCAGTCAGGCAGGGGAAATTAGGGCAAACAACAGAAAAAATGTTTGGCTTATACCTGTGAATTTAGAGGCCATGTGTATGAAAAACTATTGAATTTATACACCAGACAAATAGGGGGCAGCATACCTGTATCATTGGCAATAGGGAAAATAACTCCTTATCCTTTGCAATCTGAGTGACTGTTCTATTAATACATTGGCAAAGATGAAGTCACACCGAGTCGACCCAATCAGATAGAATCGGGAACTGTAGGAGATGAACCGTGGCATGTAGAGGAACACGATTATAAAGTAATCCTCGAGTTTTGATGATTACTTCTAACTTTTGAATATTTTAAACAGAAATTCTTAAATATTTTTCCTGTAATTTAAAGAAAAGTCAGAAGTAAGGGTAAATACAAAACATCTTTGCTGGATTTTCTTGTTTTGGCCTGTTTGATACAGTTAATTCTGAGCCATCAGTGATTGTGGTTGATGGGTGTGTTTTTCCTGTTAAGCCTTTTATAAAACAACCCAATGTTTACATACTTCTCCCTCGTCTATCCCAAACCGTGTCATGATGTGCACAGAGATTATTTTTTATTTGTCCTTTTGCTTATGTAAAGATTAGGCTAAATCAACTCTTAATAACTTGGCTGTAACTTGGTATCTGAGGACATAGTTGTTTTGATCTTTCTATTCGTCTTGCCCGTCTTATATTATAGTTTGTGTTTGTATGGAATGTACTTAATTTTAACGTTTAATCCTACTTCTACTGTTCAGGAGCGAAATGCAGAAAACGCCATTGAAGCGCTCAAGGAGTATGAGCCCGAGATGGGGAAGGTCTACCGCCAGGACAGGAAGAGTGTCCAGAGAATCAAGGCCCGGGACATTGTGCCTGGGGACATCGTGGAGGTGGCAGGTAAGACTGAAAGATATTCGACTTGCACTCCTCAGACGAGATGAATTATAATACTCAGAAGGTTTTTACTTGCTTGTAAGTTATGATGGCAAGACGACAGAAAAATCAACTGGAGAAGTCTGGGATGAATGTTTTTCTGCCTCATGAGTTGATGTTATTCAACACGCAGATGCAGTCGGTGACTGAAAGAGCTGCATAACAGTTCTGTAAACATCATCAACAGTGTTGTGACGTACGCTTCACGCAGTCCAAACACACACAGCTGATCTCTCATCCTATTCATCTCCCACGACAATTTCCAACTAATTGTTGCACCAGGAAAGAGAAGCAGTTATGCAACACAAGAGCAGAGGTCCAGTCTGTTCCTGAACATTTCTTGGCTAACCTCAACTTGGACTGGGCCACATGTGTTTATGGTTTTTGCGTCACTGCTCCTCTATTCTCTTGTTTTCTCACTGGGTCGGTCTCACTTGGCCTCTTTTCTCTCTTTGATTGGTTGTCTTTCATTCGTTCGTTCTCTGTTTCTCTTAATGACATAGCTCTCCAATTTCTTTGTCATAAATTAAACAAAGGTGGAAAAAAGTCACAGAAAAATTATATTCTGTTGTAATTTATTTCTAAAGGCTTTTTCAAATGGCCAGGTATTGAACAGGGTTTGATGAGATGTTCGGGTTGACAGTGATCGGAGATGTGCAGCAGTATTTTTTGACACGAGATGTGAAACAAAAGCCAGCGACTAAAGATTCATCCAGAGTTCAGGTGCACAGCTACCTGTGCCCGTTACACTCACTCTGCAGCTCCCTCCGGGGACCCAGAAAAGACTGCTCCACTTGATGAGTCTTTGTCGCCTGGAGGGACTGAACTGATAATTCGAGCCCAATCCTGGACTTTTAGGGATCAGACCAACAACGGCGTAACACGCTGATTTTAATTCTCGCAGTGGCTCGTATTTTGAGAACTCAAGTGAAGGATTAAGTCATGACAAAGAGATCTTGTACATTTATATGTTGACACAAGACAACATCAGTGAGGTCACTCAGCCACGCTAAAACAATGGCCTTCTGTTCTTTAGTCTGCACCACAAATTACAAAGACATCAGTGGTTGTATGTAATGTTTACTATATGTCAGATAAGCGCTAGTGCTTAAGTTTAGTTAAGCATCAAAAAATACTATACAAAAAAGATAATTGAGGAAGCCTGTCGAACATGACAAAGCATTGTCTGCAGCTTGTTGTGACACTGCAGAGACTAATGTTCACACTTGCAGCCTAAGAAATAACAAATGTAAAACACTGAGCAATGAACGTGGGAACCCACAAACATCTTCTTACCAAAAGCCTCCTTATCAATTACTTTTCAACAGACGATATTCAAAGTACGTAAAATATTTGTAGTCTGCATTTTCTTACTCAAATTCAACAATAATCTGAACCAAGGTTGGACAAGAATTGGAAATGGAATCTGATTATGAAAGACGGTTCCCAAAATCCTGTGAGCTTTCAATTCTTTAGTTTGCTGATGTCAGTGAACAACAAGCCTCCACCTCTTGTTCCTCTCTGGCAGAACTACATCTCAGCACTGACTGCTGCACTTGACATTCAGAACGGCTGTCTGTGTTCCAGCTTCTATTATGCCCTATTCAGAGGCACGTGGGTAATTCAGTGTGCCAACTTAAATGTTTTAGTTGGACAGTATCTGAATCAAAATAACCCATCAGCATTATATACACAGTTGTAGCTTCTGATGTACTGTCTGCGGTAAAAAAAAAGATAGATGGGCCTCTGCGGTCACATAAGTAATGGGGATGGAGCTGATTAACAGATTTAAGTTGTACAGTATGGATCTGTCTCAAAGTGTAATGAGCTTGCTTAGCTACATTTACTTATCCTAAAAACCATGTGTGAATGTGTTTGTGTTAGCTGTGGTGGGGAAACCAACCGGGAAACCACTGAGTAGCCGTGTGCAGCCTCATGATGCATGTGTGTAACGCCAGGCTGCAAAGTGTCTTGTCAGACCAGGCGTATGTTTATATCCTGGGAGTACTTTTAGATCTGGAGCTCTGATAATTGGCTGTCACCAGCAGGGCTACTCCATCTGAGTAGTGGTTAAGTGTTAAGTGGAGCTCTAAGTTAGATCTAAAAAAAAAAACACAAGTTATACCCAGAGACATGTGCTCTCTTGTCTTAAAAGCTTATAAGGATTTTCCTCTGCGACATGTTTACTTTGGTGTTTTTGCTTGCGTGTCACATTTGAGTGTTTTGACTGTGTTGTGAAAACAATTGGTTTTGTTGCAATATAAATTTGGTATCACTATCATTGATACCGCAGTTTCACAGCAAGAGTCCCTCTTTGGTGCCAAAGCATTCAGTGACACACCTGCTTTCTTTTGTGGCAGAGTTTTGAGTGTCTACCTTTAGCAAATGGCCATCAAGCACAGTCTTTACAATGCTCTTTAAGATGCATTTCAATTTGGTGCATTCTAATTCTTCTTATTTTAGCGAAAGTTCAAGTCCAGTTGAATGTAAAGTTAATTAATAGTGCGAGGGGAGAAGAAATTTAACATAATGTTGAATTTAAATTGACCTAAATAGAATTTACCCATGCTCTGCTAGTGAAGGTTACTTTTGTATGTTACATCACTATTAAGTCTCTTGAACTGAAGTCCACCTACTGTCATTGAATGTCAGACGGGTTTCCTTTACTTAACTGGTCATGCAGTAGCTTTACCAGTCCCAGCACAGTCGGCTATATCGAAAATGTTAACTTCCAGTTAGTTTTTTCTGCCACAGATTTTGACACTTCAGCTCATTTTAGAGGGAGAGTTTGTAATTTTTCTGTTCACTAATGCCTTCATTTTCCTGCTTGCGTTACCCATATCACAATGACTTGGTTTAACACCGCATCCTGTCTATCGTGACATTTCATTAAAAAATTCACTTTGTCAATCTACTGGGTCTATTTTTAGCCAGCACTCTAAGACACGTCTGACAATCCTCTTTAGTTTGCTTTTGTTTCAGCCTGCAGTGGCTTTTTGAGCTAGAGGTTCTTAGCTGCCAAAGTGATGCCCTTGACCCCTGTAGCAGGAACGTCCTGTGCATAAGGAATAAAGATTATCTTTCCCCACTGCTGTCTTTTCTGGTTGATTAATGCTTGGTAGTTGAATTTAAACCTAGATGTTCATCACATTAGTTACTTACCCGCTCTTTTGTCCCTGGGTTGTGGTTCTGTCCTGCTCTGGGTTTAGGATTTGGGCAGAAAGACAGGATGTAACATTTGGAAAGGGTTCACATTCAGACTCATAAACAGTTTGTCCTCCAGACGGCCACATGTCCAGAGTTCCTGTTAAGTTTAAGACAGTACAATAGTCTGCTATCTGTCTCTGGCTGTCGCTTGCTGCCTGTCTGTTTCACTTTCGTCCTCACACAGCATAGATACAGAAATGATATCTATGCCTGCAAATTTGGTCTTGGGATTTTTCCATTCATAAGAGGAGTCTCTCGAGGGCCTCATGAAAGGTCCCTGAAGGCTGCGAGCCTACGTGCTAACACATCAGCGAGGCTCAGTCACTGGGAGAGTAAATATACAACTCCCTTAAGGCCTCAAAATTTTCACTGGACCCCCCATGATGAATAGTTGGGTGCTGTGTTAGCATATCTCTGATTTAAAATGCTCCACTCCATGTTATGATGTTGACATGACCTTACACTTTGTTATATGGGATAGTTGTATCTGCAGTTCACATTTCCTGAGATACTTGAGTTGAGACTTTACTCTCCGTCACATTTGTGTAGGTGTTGGGTCCATGGATAGGATAACAGGGAGAGAAGAGGGGCTGCAGATCCTGGATAGAGTCTGAAGACAGCCTGAGTCTTTACAAGCAGATGGGGTGTTATCACTCAAGAGTATGCAGACTGACATTTGTTCTTCACTCAAGGGAGCAGATAACACAGATAAGGCCCTTTTGTTCACATGAGAGAAGGGAAGGTCCCAGAGGCTGTTTGCTGTTTCCCAGGAAAGTTGGAGCTAAAAAGAGCATCTTTTGTAGGATGAAACGAAAGGATACTGTCACTCTCAGTTGGAACAGCTGCGAATTCTGGGTCTGCAGAAAACTGCAAAATAACTGTCTGGTTATTTCTGCATATTTGGCAACATTAATAAAGGATAACAGTAATTAACAATTGCAGCTGTATGTATATTTGTATATAAGAGGCATTTGTGGCAGTATCTGAGTTTTTTTTTAATGCTGGTATTGGAACATCTGTAACGTGTCATTGAAACATAATGGGTTTATAATTCCAAAAAGAAGTAGGTTTATTTGAATGGCCTTAATGATAAATGTCTGCCAGACCATGTTCTTAGTACAGAGTGATGGGGGAGTAAATATGGAGGTGTTTCACTATCACTTTTGGAGGAACCTTCCCAGATGGCTTTGAGTATTTTATGATCTCTGCAGGTTACTCGTTTCCCCTGCCTTCAACAACCCTCCCCCCCCCATGCTCTGCCTGCTCCTCTCATCCACATTCTCCTGTATGTTAAAGGGGGCATGTAGTTTGAAGGCAGACAGGTGATGAAGTGGCTTTGACAGCCTCTCTTCACCTCGAAGACCAAATTTGGTCGTACAAGTCAGTACAGTTCAGAAGCAATGTCACTCACCATGAACTCCGCAGTACCACAGGTTACAGTAACAAGATTATTATGTTCATAGTGCAAGCAGAATGTGAAACAATTCAGTGAGGCTTAAGTTTTATTAGTTACATAATTCTTGTGTAGAATTTGCTCTGTCCAGGCTGTATTAATAGCTGGAAGCTGCCATAAACTCCTGAGAATGGGAGGGATGAATGAACAATCTTTAAACAAGGACACATCACTCTGTTTCTATTTCAATACAAATGACGTAAAGCGGGTTCTCCTCGCTTAAAACAGAAGTTTTTTTTATCATCAGCATCCCCTCCCCCAAATCCAGCAGCCCGTTTGCAACTGATCAAAATAGTTTTCCCATTTTTGGACGTGTGTTTTCGCTGGACTCATCTAATACCTCTTCCCATTCTCTCCTCGCCTCCCCCTCCCCCCTCCTCGACTCTTCCTCTCCACTCAGAAGGGCACCGCAGAGGCCCTCGGGTTGGTTTACATGTCTGTCACCACTGTCCACAGAGGGCTCTCTTAAGAGCCTCTGGGTCATCACTTTATATTGCCTTTGCCTTCAGCCTTTCAGACGGCATGATGTCTCTTACTGTAAACTGAAAGTAATGTTTCTTTTTGGTGCATCAGTGGAATTTTCCATTGTGCTTTAGTTTTTCATTAAAACGTCACGTCAATTTTCTGTGCTATGGGGACGCATCGCTTGTCTAACTAATATTGTAGAGTATTATACAGGGAGCATACAAGACTTAAATGTACGTCACAGACTTTTTCAATTCTCTCAGTTTTTTTTTTGATTCCCCATCGATGTTAAGAAATACAAAACTTCATGTCTGTATTTAGTCCCATAGCATACCTCAGCTACACACTGTTGGTAGTATGAATACATTTTTTGAAAGCAGATGTTCACAAAGTGGTTTGAGTTTTGAATACTTTTAAACTTCAATCAAACCACAAAGCTGAAAGTTTCATTATCAGCCCTTTCTATCTCTCCACATCCGACTTGAACAGTGCACAAAGCCATACAAAGGAGTCAAACTGTCTGATTCCCCTATTCTCAGCAAAGCTGTTAAACATCAGTGCTTTATCTGTTTTCTGCAAAATAAACACTTGTTTGGAATTTGGTGTTTATCCACATTTATGTTTGTTTTACAAGGGATCGATAAAGCCTCTTGTTAGTGGGAAAAAATGAGCAGCAATCTATTTGTGCAGGAGATGAGCTGAACATTAACAATATTTGAATGCATGACTCTCACTCTCAGCGTCTCCCCAAACAAATAACATGAGTTTGATTATTTTATCGCTCCCGAGAGGCCTTAGCTGGAAAAACAAAGCGATGGATTGAATTTCTTAGATCTACGTGTCTGTGTGTGGTGATTTGTTTTTTGTTATTGCTTTCGTCTTAAAGTATTTTTTTTCTTCATTAAGCGCAACTCTCATCTTACGTGTCCTTTTTATTTATTTATTTTTTTACATGGAGATTTACACAACACTGCCTTTTTTTCACCGCTTTGAAAATTGTGTTTGTACAATCTCAATGTTAACTTAATCCGCTTATACAATGTATCACTCACTTGATGATCAGTTTTCATTGAAAGATGCTTTTAAGTTGTTGAAAGGTACTTAGTCGTCTCCTTTTGCATTTCTGTTTCTCTCCACAGTTGGTGATAAAGTGCCCGCAGACATCAGGCTGACTTCTATCAAGTCGACCACACTGAGGGTAGACCAATCCATTCTTACAGGTAAAACCATTTATACTTACAGCCTATTTGTCTGTGTCTGTCTGGTCATGATTCTGTCCCTCACTGACCTCACCCTCATCATACGGCCTTTATTCCTTCTTCCTTTTATAGCTCAGTTTTAAAGACGTGTATAATCTGTGTTTCTTGGCCTCAATCTGCAGCAACTCGCCTCTTCTGATCAACCCAGTAGCAAAAGAATAAGCACTTTGCCACTTCCTTTCCATGCAGATGATCTCATTACACCCTGCAGTCATGGCTGCGCAGTCAACACCTAAGCAAAACAAGAGAGGCAGATGAAAGTTAATGTTAAATAGATTAATCTATTGATAGATAATTGGCGTGTGAGGTAAATGGAAAATAGTCAGGGAACACTGAAGGATGTCTAATGCACGGTAGAAAGGGTTTATGTGAATCAAGTCCTTAAAACTCTTGTCCTGCTCTGCTGCCTTAATTGGAAGCAAATTCCAGGGGATATTTTCAGAGTTTCTGCTATTTTTCCACTCTTCCATTCCCCATTCATGGCCATGCCGCCCGTCAAAAGCTCCCTGCCTTCCTCTATCAGAGCAGCACAGTTAATTACACAAACACACACGGTGGAAACACAGCATCAGATATGGTGTTTTGAAAGGCAGCGGCAGTGCAGCATTTGATAATTGTCAGGCCTGTTCAGTCAGCTGCAAAGCCGTTTCCACGCATATCTGCCCAGAGTACCAACCAAAACATCGCAGCTACCACTTTGCTCTCCTTGCCGAGGTGTTTTCCCTACGCTCGCTCCTCTCATGTTTTGTTTCCTCTTCCTGCAGGAGAGTCCGTGTCTGTGATCAAACACACCGACCCTGTGCCCGACCCACGTGCTGTCAACCAGGACAAGAAGAACATGCTCTTCTCTGTGAGTGACTCTCGAGACCGTTTTCCGCTGCTCACTTTTGTTTTATGGTTTGTTTTTGTAAAAAGAAAACCCTCTCTGTGAGCCTGACAACACCTGTAAAGGCAGCAATGTTTTGCCATCCTCCTCCTCCTTTGTTATTCATCTCACCATCCTGCCTCACATCCACTTTTTATTTGAGAAGGACATCAAATTGGACAACATATAATTATCTATTACGATCCCTGCTTTTTTCTGTCTCGTATAAATAAATATGCAAAACGCTGCATGTCTGAACAGATGAAGTGTCCTCTGCTGTTTAGTCATTTAATTTGTTGAAGGATTTTCGTGCTGAACACCTTCAACAACAAAACAGATTTGCATACAGTCAAATACCCTGCCTTGGTCTGTGTCTAAAAAATTTGATTAGGAAAGTGACGTATTCCCTTTCACTGCGTGTTTATACTTGCTGCGTGTTGAATCTCCTTTGAGATACAACCCTCAGATATGTTGTTTAACTAGTTTCTCCCATATGTCAAGAGGCTCATTGAATATGGCTTGTTTTCTCCTGTCGCTGCTTCACAGGGAACCAACATCGCAGCTGGTAAGGCTGTCGGTGTGGTGGTGGCCACAGCTGGCAACACGGAGATCGGCAAAATCCGAGATGAGATGGCAGCAACGGAGCAGGAGCGCACACCTCTGCAGCAGAAGCTTGATGAATTCGGACAGCAACTATCCAAGGTTATTAGTGATGACAAATGAATCCCCCCACGCTGTTATTGCACTTTTTGTACTTAAAAATGTCAATAAAAACAGCCTCGGAAATAATAAATGTGTAACGTTAATTTTCAGGTCATCACCCTGATCTGCATCGCTGTGTGGATCATCAATATTGGACATTTCAATGATCCCGTCCATGGAGGCTCTTGGATTCGAGGTGCTGTCTACTACTTCAAGATCGCGGTGGCTCTGGCGGTTGCTGCGATCCCCGAGGGTGAGAACTGGAGAGCCACACAAACGCAGCCATGTCCTTCACACACTGTTTGCCCTGAGAGGCTCCATTATTATTCTTCTGTTCAGACTGCTGAACAGATGGTTCCGAAAATCTTATTTTTTTGTATTTCACGCTGGAGGGACAAAGAATAGTTGTTCCACCATTTGAGTTAAATAAATATAAATGTCTTTCTTTTTTTTGTTAAATAACCATATATCTGCACTGTTGTATGTCTTAAATCTTCTCTCATCCACTTGGGTTTTGTCTCTCTTCAGGTCTGCCTGCTGTCATCACGACATGCCTGGCGCTGGGAACACGCCGCATGGCTAAGAAGAACGCCATTGTCCGCAGCTTGCCCTCTGTGGAGACCCTTGGCTGCACATCTGTCATCTGCTCTGACAAGACTGGCACACTGACCACCAATCAGATGTCTGTGTGCAGGGTAAGCAAACCGTGGCTGAGACAAAGAGAAACCAGAAACCTCTTGTTTTTGGAATTGTCATCATAAATTTATATATATACACCAGACACCACACTATACAGAATACGATAGTTTTTCATTGGAGGTGGTTTTGAAATGAACTAACCTTCGAGCTTAAGCAACTATGCTCTGTATGTAAGAAATTTCGTGTTAGATTAAAATATTAAAGATAGACCGTTTTAACCAATTAAGATTACAATTTCTATAAAAGAGGTTATAATAAACAAAATTATGAGATATATTTTGTCTTGACTAAACATGTCAGCCAGATCTTCATAAATGATATACGTGAATTATACCTTCAAAATAAAAGCTTTGTTCAGTTTAGTGGCCTAGGTTAATGGTTCTATGCATTTAACTTTTAAACAGAAATCCTTTATTTACCCACTTAGGGCACTGTTGCTATGGAAAGCAGTAATTTAAAGTCGGTTCATTAACCTTCAAATTTCAGCTCAGTTCACATGAAATGAAGCGGACATTGGTTGGTTTATCTAACAACATGTAAACCGTGTAAATGTTAGCCTGCAGCTACTAGAGCCAAGAAACTTCAATGTCTACTTGCACTGCAACAGCTGAGAGTTTCTGACTAACATATTAACTGATTGAACTCTCATGCTAAATTCAATCCAAGGTTTCCTAACAGTTTCTGGTCTGTTACCCAGTAATTAGTATTTAATGGGATATAGCCACTAAAGGGTGTTGACCCCAGGTTACATCCTCCTCCAGTTTCAAACTGAAACACAAATAAATATGATTTATAAAAACTGTTGCCATACATGGAAAGAATAAAGCCTGACTCCTTTCCAGGCATATGAGAACTTTTCATGTGTAAATTTTACTGAGTAATAAAACAGCCCTCACAGCCCTTTTCTGACAGCAGAGATTTATTAAGCACTGAGCGCCAATGACGTTGAATAGCTAGTAAAGGATAATCATGATTTATTCTTACAAAGGCAGAGATGACATAACAATCAGAAGTACTCAGTGTGTGTGTGTGTGTGTATTTATTTGATCATCCCACATGGGCATGATTAACTTCACTAAATGAGCTATTTAATGTATATAATTTACCCCTTTAACGCTGCCTCCCTGTTTCTTTTGTTCCTGTAATTGTCTCTTCGTTTTATTTTGTTTACCCTCCTCCTCGCTTTAGCTCCATGTCTCCATCGCCCTCCGTATTAGTCCTCAGCCGTTTATCTTGTCGGTCTTCTGTCTCCCTCCTACTCCTCCTCCTCGCTTCCCTCCTCATTCCGCTCTCCTCTCCCGTCTTGTTCAGGCAGCATGCTGATCAGTATGCAGTAGTTAGTCACTTGCAGCAGAACCAGCAGTAGAGTTGCATAACTGACCTTGCATTTGAAGTCTCTCTCTCTCTCTCGCTCGCTCTCTCTCTCTCTGCTTTCAGTCCCTTCTGCCTTCGCACATCCTGCACATCAACATTATATTCAGTAATTTATGGAAGCCATTGGATGCTTGTTGTTGGTGTTTGTTTCTCACTGACAGAGACATTTGTGCCTGATGCATCTGTAACATCCAATTTCTCTCCATGTCTGAACAAGACCGGATTAAAACGAGTTTTCCTAAGTGACTGAATGTTTCTATTCAGTATCTTACTCCTGGTGTTGTGGGTCAGACCACAATTGACATCACTGCTTTTTGAAGTCTTGCTGGTGCCTGAGGGGAGTGCAGCCATAATGCAAGCTCATCGCTCTATTCAGATATTTCTATTTTCATCCCTTGTGCGTCTCTCCTGACCCTCTCGATTTTTGTCATGTGGTGCTTCACATGCAGGAATGTAACAATTAACGGTATAACATCAAGACACCTATTGTGTTGTTTTCCTATTCAAATTCAAAAAGGTGACATAACTAGTCCCCTCACACAAGATATTAGAATAATCAAGGTCAAACCTTTTCCGCCTCAGAGTGATTCATTTCAGTACAGTTTGTATTCATGAGGAAATCTCCATCTGCTTTGCTGTAAGGTGACATTTATGGACCCCCTCCTCCACCACAGTACATATCTGCTTTGGCTCAGCACTTCATTGCTTCACCCTGTTCTATGTTCAGTTCCTCTCATGATGTCAAATCTGTTCCTTGTGGATGGGAGGCTGCTGCCACCTGCTGGATGCAGGGTCTCTCAGCCATTGGCTTTAGACACAGAGACAGTGAATGTATAATGTGTTAAGTACTAATAGTTTCTTTTCAACTTTTGTAATTTTAGATGTTTACCGTGGACAAAGCAGAGGGGGAGAACTGTTCCCTCAACGAATTCACAATCACAGGCTCCACATACGCCCCAGAGGGAGAAGTGTGAGTATTCAGTCTTGACCTTGTGTGCTTTAAAATCAACATTTCATAATTCAAATTAGAAAATGACAAATCTAAGCCAAATAATAAAATGTATGTACATTACTGTGCATTTGTGGCTCAATACCTTATTTCTACACCTGTATTTCCTTTAGGTTCCATGATGGAAAGCCAGCCAAATGTTCCCAGTACGATACCCTGGTGGAGCTGGCCTCTATCTGTGCTCTCTGTAACGATTCCTCACTGGACTTTAACGAGGTTTGCAGCGAATAGTTTTTGCATGTTACCTGAAACAACAACCTCCATGTTTCTGTTTTTGAAATAACCATTTGTCCCTCTCCAGACCAAAGGTGTGTTTGAGAAGGTTGGTGAGGCCACGGAGACGGCTCTCACGTGCCTGGTGGAGAAGATGAACGTGTTTGACACGGACGTCAAAGGCCTGTCCAAGATTGAGAGAGCCAACGCCTGTAATTCTGTACGGAAACCTTCAGTTCCTCCAAGTCTCTTTCTCATTCTTTCATTATAGGAGAAAGGAGTTCTAATCACTGTTGTGTTTTGCTGTAACTTTAGGTGATCAAGCAGCTAATGAAGAAAGAGTTTACCCTGGAGTTTTCCAGAGACAGGAAGTCTATGTCTGTGTACTGCACTCCAAATAAAGCCCGCTCCTCTGCTAGCAAGATGTTTGTTAAGGTGAGACATGGACACAACCCAAAGAGTTTTTTAAAATATAATTCCTGCTACACCTCACAACAAGTATGTTTATACCGGAAATGTTTTACTGACGCTTTCATTTCCATTTCCCTGTTCATAGGGTGCACCCGAGGGTGTGATTGACAGGTGCACACACGTCCGTGTCGGCAACAACAAGGTGCCAATGACCCCTGGCATCAAGGAAAAGATACTGTCGGTCATCAGGGAATATGGAACTGGCAGAGACACCCTCCGCTGTCTGGCTCTGGCCACCCGAGACAACCCCATGAGCAAAGAAGAAATGGTGTTAGAAGACGCCACCCGCTTTGTTCAGTATGAGGTAAGAGCTGGGAATGATTGATCAAGTCCCTGGAAACACTCGGCCCCCAGGTTCCTTATCCGTTGGGATTTTGTTAAACTGCAGTTATTTATCTTTTTTCTTATCACCCAGACTGATCTGACGTTTGTCGGCTGCGTGGGCATGCTGGATCCTCCCAGGGCCGAGGTGGCAGCTTCCATTAGACTCTGCCGTCTCGCAGGCATCCGAGTAATTATGATCACTGGAGACAACAAGGGTGAGGGAGTCTGCTCAGAGAATAAGAGAGAACACATCATTACACAAAAGATAATTGCTCAAATATCCTCTAGTTAAGTACATATGTGCATTTCCAGGAAGCCTTAAGAAGTAAATGTTGTCCCCTCCTTCCTCCTTTAGGCACGGCGGTGGCTATCTGCAGACGTATTGGCATTTTCAGTGAGACGGATGACGTCTCCAGCATGGCTTACACCGGCAGGGAGTTTGATGATCTGTCCCCTGTTGCACAGAGAGAAGCTGTGATCAAGGCTCGCTGCTTTGCTCGTGTGGAGCCTTCACATAAGTCCAAGATTATTGAGTTCCTGCAGTCCTATGATGAGATCACAGCTATGGTGAGAAAAGAGAGAAGCTTTTGAGTCCTTGATGATTGTCTCTAGCACAAACATTCATTTTGCTGGTATAGATAAATACAGTTATAGGATCTAAAATGCTGAAAATGATAAGGTGATGGTTCTTGCCCCTCCCCTCAGACCGGTGATGGTGTAAACGACGCTCCTGCCCTGAAGAAGGCTGAGATCGGCATCGCCATGGGCTCCGGCACAGCTGTGGCCAAGTCCGCCTCCGAGATGGTGCTGGCCGACGACAACTTTTCCACCATTGTAGCTGCGGTGGAGGAAGGCCGAGCCATTTACAACAACATGAAACAGTTCATCAGATACCTCATCTCTTCGAATGTGGGCGAGGTTGTCTGGTAAGGATGAGTAGTTTACACAAACACACTCGCGTAGATCCTCTGTATGACTCATGCCGTCTGACACACACCATGCCTCCTCTGTGTGTAGCATCTTCCTCACCGCCGCTCTGGGCTTCCCTGAAGCTCTCATCCCGGTTCAGCTGCTTTGGGTCAACCTGGTGACGGACGGTTTGCCGGCCACCGCTCTGGGCTTCAACCCACCGGACCTGGACATCATGAGCAGATCCCCACGTAACGCCCGCGAGCCGCTCATCTCCGGATGGCTCTTCTTCAGATACCTAGCTATTGGATGTAAGGAAGGAAACTTGGATCATTAACTGTAGAAAGAAACTTTTGACAGTGTGACAATTTTTTTTTACTATGTGGGCTCAACAAGTGAAACCTGCCGAATTAGCATGATATGAATGAATAATTATTGTGGGTACTCACTTGTAAATGCTTGCATACAATCACAGCTTCCCGTCTTCAGGCTGTGTGCATGTGTAAATCTCTGCTCTGTCTCCTCCAGGTTATGTGGGCGCTGCCACTGTTGGTGCTGCCGCCTGGTGGTTTGTTGCTGCTGAGGATGGACCAAGAGTTACCTTCTACCACCTGGTATGAACTATGACCAAGCAACTATTAATTCAAAGCACTTGAACACAAGACCTGCTTGATCTGTGTGCCCCCCCCCCCTCTCCCCGAAAAAATACTGAATCATTCTTTCCCTTCTTACAGAGCCACTTCCTTCAGTGTGGTCCAGAGAACCCAGACTTCCAGGGTGTGGACTGCAAAGTGTTTGAATCCCCTTACCCCATGACCATGGCTCTGTCTGTGCTGGTCACCATTGAGATGTGCAATGCCCTGAACAGGTGAGTGAGCAAGGCACCTTTTAGCTCATAATTAACATGTTCAGCAGGTTTTCTCTATAGACAGCAGAAATAAATACAAAATCCCAGAAGGAGTGAGCAGCTGAACTTCAGATCTTTACACGTTTATATGCTGCATTTTTTGACTAATGTTATGTTAGTTTAACTTCAATTGTGTGCTCTTCCACACACAAACCATAATGGATAACACACATTGCAGTTCTGGTGAGTGAGGTCTCTTGCGTGAGTTTTTAATAAACATGTGGCTTTGTCCTTGTGTCTCAGTGTGTCAGAGAACCAGTCCCTGCTGCGTATGCCTCCCTGGGAGAACGTGTGGCTGCTGGGAGCCATTTGCCTCTCCATGTCTCTTCACTTCCTCATCCTCTATGTGGAGCCTCTTCCAGTGAGAAATATTTCTTTTTACCTACCGGACCGAAGCTCAACACAAAGTCTTTTACTGAAATGGTTTCTTTGCTTAAAGGCAGCATAAACATCTCTGCTTGTGTTTAGTTAACATTGCGTAAGACTGGCTGCTACACACACTACATGACTGGCATTAGTAGTGTTAGCCTACAGGTAGCTAGTAGCTACCTCAACCTGGGAACTAAATGCCTAAAGGACACATGGGATAGATGTAAGAGCAGAGGGATGCTCAGTGTTTGACCCCCAAGTCAAGCTCATCAGCTGGAAGTGTGGGGGTCCCTCTCCTCAGCGGTGGGGAGACGATGGATGACGAGTTTGAAGCTGGAGTATTTTGCTGTATTAAGCACCGAAGCTGTTATTTAGTGTTAAATTATTGTAGTTAGGTTTTATTTATTTGATTTTGTAAGGAAGTGAAATTGCGAGTTTTGCACTTCATATTTGCTTGATAAAGTTTGTGTTGCGTTCTTCTTCCCAGATCATCTTCCAGATCACCCCTCTGAACCTGATCCAGTGGGTGATGGTGCTCAAGATGTCTCTTCCCGTCATTCTACTGGACGAGATACTCAAGTTTGCAGCCAGGAACTACCTGGAGCCGGGTAAAGAGCTGGAGAAGCCGGCCAGCTCCAAAGGCTGCTCGCTGTCTGCATGCATGGAGGGAATCTCCTGGTCCTTCGTGGCCTTCTCCCTCCCCTTGGTCGTCTGGATCTACAGCGCCGACACTAACCTGGGCGACATGTTCTGGTCCTGACTGACTTGAGCACAACCTCGACCTTTCCACGCCCCTCCCCCTCCCCTTCCTTACCACCATCACGTCACTCTTTCCTCCTCCCTCCACCTCCCCCCTCTCTGCCTTTCCCACATGTGCATAGCTAGTGTGTGTGCGCGTTTGTAGTGCTCGAGTGTGTTTTTGTGCGTGCCTGCTGTGTGTATACGAGAAGGACCAACTTTAACACATAAAACGAAACAAATAATATAAGGTGTTAACATTGAGAAGTAACCTGTTTTGAGTCGGTATAGGATCTTTGAACGGGTGAGGCTTTAAATGCGAGTGTCAGAAGACCATCACTCATATAGCTGTGGACTTTGTTGCTGGTTTTGAAGGAAATATACTGTCGCCATTTTTTTTTTTTCTTTGTCAATATTGCCTTTTGAGGTTTATATTTTTAAGGATTTTGGGAATATCTTATGTCTTATGTCACTACAGTAACAACAGCACATTGTTCTTGCTAAGATTCCCTCATGAAAAGAAAATTTAAGATACCAGAAAATCATTGATCTGTACAGAGAATGAACACTATTTTATGCAACTTTTTTTTTTTTTAAATGGCTTTGTAAATTGTTTGACCAGCGTGGCTTAGACATACCGCCTTGATTTATTTTCTAATGTTTACCATTGTGTCTTCAGCTTAAACTGAGAACTCTTTGAGAGGACGACCCGCGTGCGACACATGAGGATGGGGGGGTGGGAAAGGTTTGGGAGTGAACGTTCAGATGCTCCACTTAAATGAAAAGACAAAAAAAAACGAATTCCTGGAAAGCAAAAGCCGCATGTCCCATGACCAAGCATGAACTGTATATGGTTTCTCATTTCTAATTTAATTGTATATGTCCCCCTCCTGTTCCCATTGTTAGAGTGTAAATTAACTACGTGGATGGTTTTTTACTATTATAATTTGAAAAATAAGCCAGTTTTTCTGCACTGGGCAGAGCACAGCTACCTCAATATGACAAAGAATTTTTTTCCCGCTCATCTCTAGATGCTTGTTTCTTCAATGCTCAAAGCGTAACATCTGAGGTGTGCCCCGATTTGCTTGTGCAGAAAACAAAGAACACAATCTTCCTCCACTCTAACACTTTTAAGGATATATATTGTTTGTATTGATGATTTTTTTTTTTTTGACCATTAACTTTATTTGTTTTTTGCTTTGGAGACAGAACTGAATGGGGATGTCTTATGTTAATAACCATCTCCATGGCGTTTGATTCAAAGGACGATGATATTCAAAAAATCTTAAGAAAACTAATAGAAGTGCTCCAAATGACCTTGGATTGCAAATAAGAACACAAAATGTGGTTTTTTTACTTCAAGGAAAAAAAAATACACTCTTGAACCCTTTGAATCAAAGTGTTTTCTGTCTTTATTCATGAGGCCAAATGAATGGTTTCCTCCATTAATCGCATTCCAGTGTTTTTGTATGTGCATATGATACTTGAATACAGATCATTTCAGAAATATGAATGCTTCAGTTTTCTTGGCACAACGGGACGGGGAAATTTACAAAGCAGTGAAATGGATCACGTGTGTATTTGACCTAAAGGCTTTCAAATGTAGAGGTAGTGCTGGGTGTACCATACTCTGGTTGTGTGTGTATTCATGTAGGATCAGAGCCCATATGTATAGACATTTCTACAAGTGTGAGGAACAGACACACACACAGACACACACCGTCTCTCTTGTCTAAATAAGCATGCGTTTGGGGTGACAGAAGCCTGGGTTTGTTTGCACCGTGTGTTTGTGTTACACTTAACAACAACCGTGTGCTTTCTCCCTCAATGCTTTCCATTGGCTCCCCTGTCACTTGAGTGAGTATCCATTTTTTTCATTTCTCAATTGTTCTGTCAGAACCGTAGAATCCAACGAAACGAGAAGAAACTCCTTGAAATGGATTTGTCGTTTTTAGGGAAATTATGTTTTCCAGGAAACTTAAAGGCATCAGGGTCACAGAGGAGAGTTTAAACTCCCAGTGCATTATGGGTTGTCAATCCTTAGAGAGAAGTAGAGACACTTGGCCTTGACCACATGCCTCCACTGTGAATGTCACTGTGTGCTGCTCTTTTCACCACTCTGACACTTTGCTTATAATCACAAAGCGAAATCCTATTTCTGATAATATGGTAGAAAAAAGGTTTTACAGTTGTTTATAAAATGTGTTTTGTGACTAACTCATGTTTTCTCTCCTTCTTTAGGTTGGCTTTCATAAAAAGTTTAACAAAATTTAAAGAGTGGTCTCCGAGGCGCGAGTCGTCCGACCATCTGGCGTCTGTGCTCACTCTAAACTACACACACCTCTGACACCATGATGACCAGCAATATGTGTGTGTGTGTACCATACAACAAAAAAGGAAAAATACACGTTTTCACAGTAATGAGACCAAATGCATAAGGGTTGACATTTAAAAAAATGGTTGGGCTAGAAAATCTCCCCATGTCCCACAACACACACACACTCCACACACACACATTCCCGATTCTTAACACACCTATACCTCTGTGTGCAGATGCTAAATTAATATGACACCATTTCCAGTTTTGTGTGTGCAGGGAAGTTGTCGTCACCCTCCTCGTCCCTTCTTGCATGAAGAATTTGCTTCCGACTTCCATGGTAGCTTAGAGAATCTTTGAAATAAAATAAAAAACACTGGGTTAAATGGTCTTAGCCGTACATCAGGTGTACGAATATGCATGTGTTTCAGCTGTATGTAGGCTTTGCAATTTGTATTTATAGATTCTAATGTATAATACTCCAATAACGTTAAGAGGGTTTTAAGATGACTATATCGTAGATATAAGGGAAAAAATCACTGTTTTTATTGCAACGATCTGGGTGATTTGCACAATATTAGACGATGAGAACGGACCCGTGTTGAACTTGACTGTGCTCTACTTGAGTTTGAATATTTTCGTAACTTAATATTCCCCCCCCCCCCTTTTGTTAACTACTGTCGGCCGATCACTGAACCATTCACATAGATGAATTAGTCCTTTTCTGAGAGGACGCTACAGACACTTTGATTCATTGGTAATCCTGCAATACAACAGTGTTTTCTTATTTCCTCTATATCATCATCACTATATATCTTTATCAACTGCTGTAAAACTGTGATCTAATGTGGGAGGGGCCTGTGCAGCTCCCTCAGCAACTCCTGGTCGAAGAACAATATTAACCATATGTAAAAAGACGATCATTATTAAAAGGTTAATAATAATGATTGTACATGCATTTCTGAGGTTGTGGTTTCAGGTAAATAAAACTATAGTATTTGAATCATGTCTCTTTTGTTCTTTGTAGTTATGTGAATGATGCATCATTGCATGGTCAATATTTAGTAATAGAATTACAATACAACATTGAATACACAAATACACATCTTAGAGATTTATTCATAGGTGTTTAAGGGACTGTGCACTTTGCTGAAATGTGGTTTCTTGAGGGTACTGTTGGGCCTCTAGTTTTTGCAGTTATATTTATTATTAATGATTTTTAAGTGGTGAATTTGATTTTACCACAGGAAACACAAAGTGAACAAAAAGCCACACTTGTAATAATACCCCAGTAGGTGGCAGCATTTGGCTAAATATGCAGCACAGCCATATGATGTTATGACACAGGTGGTTTTTAAAGTATCACAGAGGAAGTCATATTGATTATATTGATAGCTATTAGAAAAAAGAACATGGAAACAAGTGGAAACATTAATCCTGAAAAATGGCAAGTGGTGGCTTTTCAAACAAATACTTTATTGTAGGAGTTCCAGACAAACAAACATTTGCTTGTATAATGAAAAAAAAAAATTACCTATAGCTGTCTTTCCATGTATATTATCTGGTGAAGGAATAATAAAAGATAGTGAAGAAGAGCCTAGGTTGTAAAATATATAATAAATAAGAATATGACAACTCAAAAGTACCAAAAAAGAAAGAAAGAATAAAGTTAGTATATTAGTGTTGGTGCATGAGAACATAAACATATTTGTACATACACAAGTTAGCTATACATGTTCAGAAAATAAAGGCAAAACAGCAACAAACCAACAACCATAACCAAATGAATAAATTATGTATTAGTATCTATTTATATACCATATACTATACTTTACTATACTATAGTTATTAATATATTGAATCCAACAGGTATTCCAGGTCGTGACTAAATGTGTTTCATTTATTTTTTATAAAACTGTTCACATTTAACTTCCATACAGTTGTTGATTGAAGCATAGTGAGTATAATGTAGGTAACTGACTCTGATGCATTTTGATTTTTTAGAAAAATGTTGCTGTTCACTCACTGGACACAAATCAGTGGATAAAGAAAAGACAAGATCTGGTGAATGAATAATAAAGGATAGTGAAGAAAAGCCCAGATAGTAAAATAAATAATAAATAAGAATATGACAACTAAAAAGGACCAAAAAAGAAAGAAAGAATGAAGGTAGTCTGTTAGTGTTGGTGCATGAGAACATAAACATATTTGTACATACACAAGTTAGCTATACATGTTCAGAAAATAAAGACAAACAGCAACAAACCAACAACCATAACCAAATGACTAAATTATTTATTCGTATCTATTTATATACTATAATATACTTTACTATACTATAGTTATTAATATATTGAATCCATCAGATATTCCAGTTCTTTAGTTCGTGACTAAATGTGATTCATTTATTTTTTTATGAAACCGTTCACATGAAACTTCCATACAGTTGTTGATTGAATCATAGTGAGTATAAAGTAGGTAACTGCCTCTGATGCATTTTGATTTTGTAGGACACATGTTGCTGTTCACTCTCTGGACACAAATCAGTGGATAAAGAAAAGACAAGATCTGGTGAATGAATAATAAAGGATAGTGAAGAAAAGCCCAGATAGTAAAATAAATAATAAATAAGAATATGACAACTAAAAAGGACCAAAAAAGAAAGAAAGAATAAAGGTAGTCTGTTAGTGTTGGTGCATGAGAACATAAACATATTTGTACATACACAAGTTAGCTATACATGTTCAGAAAATAAAGACAAACAGCAACAAACCAACAACCAAAACCAAATGACTAAATTATGTATTAGTATCTATTTATATACTATACTATACTATACTTTACTATACTATAGTTATTAATATATTGAATCCGTCAGATATTCCAGTTCTTAATTTCGTGAATAAATGTGATTCATTTCGTTTTTATGAAACTGTTCACACATTTAGAGCATTTAAATCATCAGTTCATTGTCTTGGATGAAGAAGTTGAGGAGGATGAATGGCTGCGTGTTTTCAGGTGAGGGGGTGAGTGTGTCTCTTTAAACAGCCGCCTCGCTGTCACGCTGGTCCCTCCCCCTCCCTCCCACTCCCTCTGGCCGGAGATGGGAGCGCACACAGCGGCACCATCACGGCCGAGGACGCTGGAGGAGGAACACAGAGAGGGAGGAGAAAACCCAACCAGCACCACCAGCACCACCAGCAGCACCACCAGTAGCACCAGTGCTGTGGAGGAACATGGGATAATGGACCAGCTCGCCCCCCCAGCCCCGGCTCCCTCCTCCTCCTCCTGAGGACCCCGCGTCCTCCTGGAAGCTCCGCGGGTACAAAGGCTCCTCGGTCCCGGGGAGGAGCAGCAGCAGGATCCATGGAGGACATGGAGTGAAGCCTCCTCCTCCTCCTCCTCCTCCACCTCCTCCTCCTCCAGCCTCACACGGAGACAGTGAGTAAACCAGGACTGATAGAAAAAACACTTTCTCCTCTTTTCTCCTATTCCCCCCCCCCTTGAGATCCTCGTCCCCCTGGTCACAAAGACACCAGCTGTCAGGAGATCCTCATTTTGATTTTTGATATTTTTTTACTCCTCTGAAAAGTGACCTTTTTGTGGAATAATGCATGAGAAACACCAAGTGAGCTCCAGTGTTTCCTTCCTCTCTCTGCGCAGCACGGTCCCAGTGGTCCCAGTGGTCCCAGTGCCCGACCAGCCGGTTGCTCTTGTTCATTATGGGATGGATTGTGGAGCCCGAGCAGCCCACGACAAGTGTCAGCAGCTAGACAGTGTAGTGGTGGACTGGTTTCCTGGAGGCCTGCTCTGAACTGGTGGAGCTGGACATTGTTACTGGGAAGGACTCAGTGCTGGAAAGGGACAATCTGCGTGTGTCCTTGGCACCTTCCCTCCCTCCCTCCCTCCCTCCCCTTCTGCGTGAGTGGGGGGGTCTTTCTCAGCAAGAGGATTGGTGGAACAATATGGTGGAACCCGTTGGATTCATGGAGGCGTGGAAAGCACAATTCCCAGAGTCTGAGCCCCCCAAGATGGAGCTGAGGTCGGTAGGGGGCATCGAGCAGGAGCTGGAGAGGTGCAAGGCGTCCATCCGGCGTCTGGAGCAGGAGGTGAACAAGGAGCGCTTCCGCATGATCTACCTGCAGACCCTCCTGGCCAAAGAGAGGAAGAGCTACGACAAGCAGCGCTGGGGCTTCAGGAAGACCCCCCTGAGCGAGGGGATGGACCCCGCCGCCGCACAGGGGGCCGAGTCCCAGCAGCCACACATGCAGGAGACTGGTGGGGTTGGGATAGGAGTTGGTGGTGGATGTTATGGCGGCGGCGTTGGCGTTGGCGGTGGTGGAGGGTCCACCATGGAGAGGGCTCGCTTCCAGCCTCTTGGGGATGGCACAGGCCGGACCAAGCCGAGACCCCCACCTGCCAGGAAGTCAGCGTCCCACGGAGACGGACTGGAGTCGGCGTTTGACGTGCCGCAGCAGGTGGAGTCCACATCCTGCGACAGCCTGGATGGCCTGTCGCCATCCAAGCAGAGAGGCGGAGTCTCAGTGTCTCCCCGCCGGCCCACCCTCCCACCCCCAGACAAAGACCTGCCCTCTGACCCCAAGGACAAGCTTGGCATGGGTCTCGGTGTGGCAGCTCTTAGATCCAACTTTGAGAGGATCAAACGGGCCAACTCCCACTCCTCAGGTGACGTGGCGAAGGGTCAGGAGAAGCAGCTCCCGCCGCCACCGCCGCCATTTTACACCAACATGGAATTCCACCACGAGAGGGGTCTGGTGAGGGTCAACGACCGGGAAGTCTCTGACAAGATCAGCTCCCTGGGCAGCCAGGCCATGCAGATGGAGCGGAAGAGATCTCTCCACTCCCTCCCAGGTAACCTGGCAACCGTCGCCGGGGAGCTCCGCGCCAGGCCTGTGTACCGAGGACGTTCCACTGAGAGCACCTGCGGCTATGACGCAGAATATGAAGATGGAGAGCCCAATCAGAGGCAGAGGGCCAATGGGGGAAAACCTCCACCCCCGCCGTGGCAGCCCTCTGACTTCCAGGCCTACTCCAGCGTCTACGTCGGTGGGGTGATGATGGGCGAAGGTGGGGTTGGAGGTGGTACCGGGGTCACAATGAGAGACCACGGCGTAGGAGACGACCACCTCCTGACGTGGCCACGCCGCTCCTACTCCCCGGGTAGTTTTGAAGACGTGGGCGGAGGCGGCGGCTACACGCCGGACTGCAGCTCCAACGAGAACCTGACCTCCAGCGAGGAGGACTTCTCATCCGGCCAGTCCAGCCACGTCTCCCCCAGCCCCACCACGGCCTTCCGCCGGCCCTTCAGAGAGAAGAGCCGCTCGCCGTCCCAGAACTCCCAGAACTCCCAGCACTCTCTGGACAGCAGCAGCCCGCCCACGCCGCAGTCCCAGAAGCGTCACCAGCGGCAGCAGGGAGGCCACGTGGTCATGTCCGAGGCCACTATTGTGAGTGTTCGCAAGACCGGTCAGATCTGGCCACCTGCTGCCCATCATGACCTCCTGCCCCACGGCAGAACATCCCACGACAATAGTTTCCATGGAGACCACCTAGGTGAGTGCTGCATCCCGTCTTTAATCTTTCGCTGAGAGCAAGTGGGCTGGAGCACAAAGGACGATTCCGAGCCCACACAGAAAAAGGAGTGTACGTGTGTGTGTGTGTGTGTGTGTGTGTGTGTGTGTGTGTGTGTGTGTGTGTGTGTGTGTGTGTGTGTGTGTGTGTGTGTGTGTGTGTGTGTGTGTGTGTGTGTGTGTGTGTGTGTGTGTGTGTGTGTGTGTGTGTGTGTGTGTGTGTGGAGGTAGGAAAAATTAATGAAAGCCTGAGTAGATGCTGGGACGAGTGTATTTCAGTCATACAGGAATGATTTTGGTGTTGATTCTTTTGCATTTTTAGCCTCTTCCCTTTGAAAACCACAAAAAGACAAATGTTCTAGTGACTGATTCTGTGTGCATGAGTGTGTGTATGTGTGTGTGTGTGTGTGTGTGTGCACATAGACGAGCAGCGCTGTGTGTCCTTTCGAAGGCCTCGCGTGGGAGACAGATGAAAGATCCTCCTCTGCTTATTCCTGGAATGTCAGTCGGGTGGGTGAACAATAAATGTGCTCAGGTCGAGTGGAAGCTGCAGGTCTAGCCTTTCTCAGACGACCCCCTGTGGCTCGGGAGTGTGGAATTCAAATCACAGGTGGCCGTCTTCCTGTCCGTCTCCAGTTGGACAAAGCAGAAGACGTCTTCTCCGCCTGCACCTCCAGCCAAAACTATTTATTTGCTTATGTAACAGATCAGGACAAAGGAATCCCACTGTAATCTCTCCACACAATTACCTGCACTGTCCCAAACCACTGGATTGCAGCCTCTCAGTACACCTGTAATATAACAGCAGGGACAGTATCAGATAGATGTGTGCATACTGGGAATATGAGACATGGTCACTGGCTGCCCTGGCTGCACTGGCTCAATCACAACAACAGTGGGGTGTGTTGTGTTCAAGAACCACATTAGGAGAGCTTAGTTTACTGTAATACCTCAGTGACGTTTCCATTGTTGAGGCTTTGCCAGCTCACAAGAGCCAAAACGGCATATTGCTCGGGCGGTTCAGATATTTGACATTCTGTTTTTAGACGTGGAATGATGTTTATCAAGATGTGGTTTGCAGTGGTAATGCTCGTTCTGGCGTTTTTGTCTTTCAATGGTCTTTAGAAACACAAATCATTTCTAAAGACTTTCTTCTTCTCACTGTCTTTCACGATGTTATGATATTTAACGCTTTATTACTTTAGTGTTTCAACCCCTTTTCAGCACTTTAGCCAACTGCGGTCGTCTGACACGTGCTATACAGATACACTTTGATTTGACTTGACTTGGCTGTGGAAGTGGGTAGAAGTGTTTTAGCGGCCGAGCTATACTGTAACAGATTTGGTGCTGGCGCCCTGCTGGAGCAGACAGGCAGCGGGAGGGGGGGTGCTGGCATCACACACCTGCTCTGGTGCCAGGATGGACTGGAAAGGAGGGAAGAGGAAGTCAGAAATCTGAGGGGAGCAGAGAGAGAGAGAGAATTGGAGGATTAGAAGTAGAAACGCAAACATGAGAAATGGACAGAAAGAAAAAGGGGAGCGATTGATATGTTTTCACTCCTGCCTGTGAGACATATGTACCTGTAAAAGGAAGTTACAGCTGACCTCAGGCCTTATTTTCTCCTTGTACTGTAGGTATTACTGTCACCATTCTGGGCAGCATTACTTTCTGCAACCTGAAACCGCTCATTGCCTAAATATCCTGAACAGTGGAGGTCTCTCCATCGCATCTATAATTCATTTATTTGACACGGTGGCCCCTGGTGGAATCAGCTAAAATGCTTTTTCCAGACGGGACACTCTGGTCAAAGTGCAGCGTCTCATCCCGTCTGGAAAACCATCTCCTCTCTGCTGCGGTGAACGCCAAAAAGCCATCTTCCATTTTAATTACCACATTCCCTTCCCCGGGAGGCAAACACCACCAGCCATCGCTTACATTCGTGGTGCTGTCAACAAATAAGATTGTTCCAATGTGTGTGTGTGTGTGTGTGTGTGTGTGTGTGTGTGTAGCAGCAGCAGCACGAGTCCCCAGGAAAATGGCTAGCTAATTCCCCAGCTGCTATGTTTGGGATTATCGCTGCACTGTCTGCTCTCTTTGTTTTAACATCTTTTCCACAACAATGAGCCCTGTGGGGGGGGCGAGGCGAGCCGGAAGAGCCGGGACGGAGATGGAGGATGGGGCTGGGGGGGGTGGAGAGAGAGAGGGATGCACTTAGTGAGGATAATCTGGAATTTGAGGATAGGATAGGAAGTGAAAATGTTTGGACACCCTGCAGAGCGGGTCTTGTTTTGTAGTTGGGGTTTAAGCCGAGGGCAGATGGGTGCGATGCAGACAGTGAAGGTGATGATGATGATGAGTTGTTGTTTTGAAGCCCAGGTGGTTGGTGGTGTGTGTGTGTGTGTGTGTGTGTGTGTGTGTGTGTGTGTGTGTGTGTGTGTGTGTGTGTGTGTGTGTGCCAGCAGGAGGAGAGACAGACGAGGGATGAGGAGCCAAGAGTGTGTGTTTTTGCTGGGCGATCGAGGATGATGATGATAATAATGGAGAGTGGGTCGGTGTTGTGTGAGGAAGAGCGAGGGAGGCAGAGAGCTGTCGTCTCTCGCTTCACTGGTCAGGGACGCGGGGGCTGCGGAGAAGCACAGATGGGAAGAACTCTCTCCCGTTGCGTAACAGAAATGCACAGACGTACAAAGACACACACACACACACACATGCTTGATGTTTGCTCGTATACCTGGAGGTTGCTTTACCTTCAGCAATAGTTGCGGGCGGACGAATGCTAGCGTTGTAGCTGGAGACGGGACGTAAAGGCCGCGTGCAAGAAGGGAAACGTTTCGTGGCGTTTGTGGACCCGAGTCTGAAGACGCCTCTGGAGGAGTCACAACATCTCACGCTTCTCAGGATCCGATGTTTCCCTTCTGAGATGATCAGGCCTTTTGTGACTGCGACAGAAGTACAGAATGACAAAATGAATGAAAAGACTCAAATAAAGATGCCTCCAGTGGGAAAGCGGAGCAGCTCGGTGAGTTAAATCGAAACAGGTTTTGTAGGCGAGAAAACCTTCAGCTGCCAAGTTCCCGCTTTTGATGTGGATTGAAGAAACACGAGCGCGGGCGATGTAACGTGGAGTATTTGATCACACGCGCCGAGACGCCTGACAAGTCTGTTTCTCTCATCGCCTCCTCGTCTTTCCTGCAAGTAAACCTTCTGAATGTGTGTAGAGATAAAATGCAGATCGTGGAAATTGATTCTTTTTTAAAGAAGGGCAAAAGTTCACAGAGAATAAAACTCATCCTCTGAAGCTCATAGCGATGTTAACAGATCTGCTCCCCCCGGCCACACACACACACTTTACCTGCTGAGAGTGTGAGTAGCGATCAGTCAGCTGAAGAAAGGCGGCTTTCACTGCCTTCTGAATGGAGTTGGGTGGCAACCCGAAAATGCCAAGTTTCTCCGTAACGCCGTTTCCATTGATTCATGTGCAGAGAGAACTGGTGAATACCTGTGGGTTTGTGTCTCAGAGGGCTGGGATGCCAGAGCAGGACAGGCCCGGGAAAGCTTGAATGGTTTGATTGTCCAAGACCTCCACCTCCTTCAGCTGGGGCCCGTCAGCAGCTCTAATTTTAGACGGGTACAAACTCCGTCACTCTCAGTCTGTCCTCTCTGGACCTGGTGTTATTTAGGATGTTTTAGTTTTAAAATATCATATAAATGCAGAATAGCTCTGTTATCTCATTTGTAGTGTTGGTATTAAGAAGACATTTAGGCTACTTGGGCATAAGCTTTCTGCTGAGGATATTGAAATCATAGTTAGCCATGATTTCAACGGCGTTTGACTTTATTTGAATTTATTTTAACTAGCTGAGCCAGTTGCACCAGCTGTTTATACGTTCACACTACGATACACTGAACTCCTAATGGCTTTTACAACAAAAACAAATTCTAAAGGAGGAATTAGTTGATACCAAGTTGGATATATACAACTATATGCTAAGTGTAATCGCTAGCTAACAGAGCCAACTGATAGCTAACATTAGCTTGCCAATATATACCATGTTTAGTGCTCAAAGTCAAATATATAAGATGGAATGTGGTTAAAGTAAACTAAGAAGATTTTAAACAATTTCACAATAACATCAATATAAGTAGTAGTTATAGTTAGCTTGGTTAGCATAATCTGACATTTTAAACAACATGCCAGATTATGTGTACTTGTATCAGTAAAACAACATTATACTTATATTAAAGAAGCTCGATTTAGTAAACATATTTCTCAAGTTTTGATAAATGTAATTAATCACTGGTTTGAAACTTTGGGACATGTGTATAGGAGTCCCAGGACTTGGATCTAGATTATGATATAGCCCATCTGGTCTGGGAATGCCTCGGGATCCCAGGAGAAGCTGGGAAATGTATCTATGGAGAGGGATGTCTGGAATACTCTGCTTAGCCTGCTGTCGCCATGACGGCAGAAGAAGGTAGGTGGACGGATGGACTAGTTTGAAAATGGCTAATTGTAGCTAAAACCTTTGGATGAGGGACTATTTCACACGTCCTTAATGATGGAACCTTCCTCATAATGAAATACGTTGTTGAAACGATGGTTATATGCAACTTAAAAGTCTATAAACCAACATTTCTTTCAACTATATTCAGCCCACTTTGAACACGTGTGTCTTTTGCCCTGAAAATCGTCAAATCAAAGCCACTGGGAGGGCGTGCGTGCATGTGTCACTGTATGAACTATCACACGTGTCAGAGAAGACAAAAAAACAGTCACTGTGAAAAGGCCTTGGCTCCCCTGAGGGACCTGTGCAGATCAAATCTGATGAAGATGATGATATCACTGTGTGTTTTTCTAAATATATTTGTAGCCACGAAGGAAATCATCATCATCGAGTGTTTGTTAGTGGAGGTGAGGGTCTGTACCAGGCTGAGTCTGTGTGTGTCGTCTCTCCCTCTGAACCCTGTGTGTGTCGTGTCCCTTTGCCTTGAGTGATTCAGCCTGTATTTCCATGTGTGTTAATTTGTGCAGAGGATGAAAAGGAAGGATGGGTACAGCCCACGAGACACTGACACACATTTTGGCGTTGGTACCTCTGGCCACATGTTTAACAGTCGTTCGGTGTGGCACAATGACCCCATTTTCACACTGAGGGAGAGCGGGGGGGTGTAGCTGTAGTCTCTTTAAAAAGGCTCCGTCACACTGCGCTGTTCGAGTGAGTTTGGCGGTGAAAGCCTGGGTTACCTCAGCCGGCACACAGGAGCTGCAGGCTCACAGTCAGGCCCCGAGTGGTGGGGAGGAGAGAAAGGGGAAGAAGAAGAACCGGTAAAAGGAGGGGGGGGGGTCTTGCCAGCTGGGCGCTCGGCTCAGCCTTTCTCTGGGCCGGTGCAACCTGCTCGGACCAATGACAAAACGATCCCTTTGCTCCTGGGATCAGTTATGGAGGAAGAAACAGTTCCTGTTAGAATGTGAAAAGCCTGTTTACTAATTTAGAAGTTGAGCTATTTTTATTATATACACTCTATAATATATAACATCTCTAGTATGCAGGGGTCGGTCTTGAACATTCACAGTTCATGCTGTCCTTGTATAGTTGACCATAGTAGCTGACTTAACTAACAGTATAAACTATATAAAAAGCTACTTGAATTGATAACATCTATTCACCAGGTCCAAATATCCTCTATGCAACACCAGAATAGAACTTAGTAGAGCACAAGGCCCATCAGTCTCCTTATGAAACCACATTTAAATTCACTACATCTGGATTTTTGTATTTGGCAAGATGAGGCACTTATCTTATTATTAGGACTTTCAGAGCATCTCTGTGGTCCAACCTCTCATAACCTGCTGGTGTGGCAGCCCATGAATCTCAAACTGTCTCTCTTTCTTTGGGTTTAAAGACAGGAAGTGATTATGTTGCGTCCACTGTCCATTAGTTTGAGGCCTGGGGAGAGTTTTGGACACCAGGTGAATGGAAGCAGATTGGAGGATCATTTCTAGACCTTGCAGACAGACATGTAAACACAAATGCACATAAACACTCACGGCCCTCCTCAGGGTCATGTTACTCTTCCCTGCTTCTGTTTATTTCTTCTCCTTTTCTGTGTGTGTGCTTGTGTGTTTCCTCTGCCAAGCGCCCGGCCACAATCTTTCCTCTGGTGACCGACTGCTCTTGTTAAAATAAAACGACAAAAAATAAAAAAGGATGGAAAAATCCCTTTACAGAAATTCTGGTGACTTGTTCCCCCCTCGCTGCTGTAACTTTGAAGAGCGGCCATCTTGGCTCTGTGCAGCACTGACTTCGCCCTCTGGATTGGCCGCAGTGCACGGAAACTGTGCTAGTTAGCGTCCACAGCTAACCGCTCGCCGCAGGTCTTGGGCCCTGCAGTGTAAGTGCTAGCTGCTGTGTGTTCTCTGGTTTTCTACGTGTTCTAGGTTAGCTGCCGGGGTCGTTAATCACAGCCAGCTCTCCAAGGGTCTGGGTTAAAGTCAAGGGGTGGGGCTTGGGTGGGGGGGGGTGGAAATAAAGACCTGGTTACTGGTTAAGACCACAAGGAAATATGGCGTCTGTGATGATTAATATCAGCATGACACCACCCGGCACTTGGGGCTGTGCAGAGCTGCATTCTGCTTTATACACTCATGTCTGCATATTAAAGGGTCACCACCTATTTTACATGTTATTTTACTATATCAACAGGAAGCAGTACGCAGCCTGAACAGTTGTATGGTTTCTGTCCAGTCTAAGGAAATGAGTCAGGTGGTTTTTAACAGAAAGCCTTTGTTACAAGGTGTCATCATTTTTAAAGATCTGAACATTAACCACAACCGACAGAGCATCGTGGGAAGTGGAGGATCCAGTTGGTTTTACATCTTTTGACTTGTTAGCCCATCAAATTTATAGATGTGCAATAATTGAGTGCTCATTTATTACCAAAATATAATAAATGATCAAATATGACGTATTGCTGTTGTCTTAACAAGGCTAGAGATGTTCAGATACCATTTTACCTCTCAGATACTGATCATGTCATTTCTCGGAAAAGAAAACCGTTTAATTTACTTTAAAGACGTGGTATCGGATCGGTTCATAGGTTTACATTCTCGCTAATGCACGACCCAGCATTTTCTGTAGTGTTGCTGGAATTTCTGTTGCCTGTATTAGGACATCGCTAATTAATACCTTGAATATACTGTATCTAGAACATGCAGAAAATAAACATTGCAAATTCACCGATATCCTAGTGAAACAAACAAGACTCTGGGCTGCAGTTTAGATTCAGGAAGCTCAGCTAATAATTCCATTTCCAACATTCCCTCTTAACGATTACCGTGAACTTGGAGGCTTGTGGCATAAACGTATATAATTGAAAGCCTGGTGATATATTTTTCTGGATTAAAAGGCATCACAAACCTGTCTAGTCATGCAAACATCAACAAGCCTTAATCTCCCCTCTTTCGTCTGGGAATTAAAAGCTGGCCAACAATCAGATTACCATTAGAATTTTTTTTTTTTTATTCTCCCCCTCATGTAGCACAGCTCACATCCCACTGCACTCATTACTGCACTAATGCATGATGTCCTATATATTACACATTAGGATTATCATCACTCACGAACCAGCGCTGTCATGTGTGCGTGTTCCCCAGCGCGTGTGCACATGGGAGGTCGACAAAACAAAGGGTTGATTGGACGAGATTAGCTTTGATTTCACTAAATTAAGTCGATAAAAAAACAGGAAAATAAACACACAAATGCAGCTTTTGGATTTATCTTCTAAAGCTCTTGTCTTTCACTTCCTTCCTCCTCTTTTATCCCTCTCATCCCACTTTCTCCTATTTTCTTTCTTTCTCCGTCTTCTCCCACTCCATTCAACTGCCCCATTCTTCCAGCTGCTTCCAGTTTCCCTTGCTTGGAGCCAATTAGAAGTCTTCACCTTTCCCTCTTTGTTTCCCCGGGTTTCCCTCCAAGCCAAGGGGAAGAGATCAAAGTCCCGGCCCCCTTTCCTCAAGCAGCCTCTCTCGCTGTAATTGTCCAATAGGGGTTTAACCGACGAATGCCTATAAAACAACACAATCGATGCCAAATGTCTCCTTGTTACAGAACAGTGTAGAGCAGGTGCAGACTCGGCCGATTCTCTGAGAGTCTCTCCTATCTTTGTGTTTGCTCTCTCTCTCCCCCTCCAGCTGTTCCTGCATGTCCGCATGCCTGTATTTCCTTCTCCTGTCCGTCCATATGCTCGGCCTGTGCAGATGTATTGTTGTGTGTGAGGACACTGACTGTTAAAAGCTTATAATTCTTCGGAAAATTGGTTTAGTTGACTTTAATGGAGTTAACCTCAGCTTAATGTCAGTGCTGAGGATTGCGGCTCACCAGGGGTTAAGCTGCACGTAGGATGTTGTGTTGTTCTCTGTCCTTGAATTCATGAATGTCCTTGAGATCCTGTCTTCGGGCTTATATTGCAACGCTTAATGCTAAATGGACTGAATTTATATAGGGTGTTATCTTATGTACTTCTCGGAGGGCTTTACAGTACAAGCTACATTCACCCATTCACATGCCCACACAACCTGGGGTTCACTTTGAACTGGAGGAGCCGGGGATCAAACCACCAACCTTCTGGTTAGTGGACGACCCGTGCTGCCTCCTGCCCAGCGCAAATAATCTTATTCAAATCCCACAAAATTAACTGAATTCCAAGGAGTGAGATATCAAGAGGCAAAATTATGAGAAATATAATCACCTGTACTGAGAGATGTAAGGTATTTTTGTTACAGAAAAAACAGTTATTATGTTACATGCAATACTGTTGATTAAAAGTTGTGTAGGAGATTTATTTGGTGATAAATGTTAATACAATTTCAAATTTGCATCCCCTGGCTTCTAAAAGGAAACCAGAGCTTTGTTGAGTGTCCATTCAACCCAAGTTGGCCATAGATTACAGAGTAATACTCAATAATTATGATGATGATCAAGCATTTCCTTGTTTAATACTACTGTAATATCCAGTGTGGCTACTTCCTCTTATTATTTTATTTTTGTGCCCTGCAGGAACACACTGCCTCCTCTGGGCTCAGATACAGTCTATGGGCTAATCAAATCTGTCTCTCTCTCTTTCTCTCTATCTGATAGTGTGTGTGTCTGTCTTTGTGTGTGTGTGTGTGTGTGTGTGTGTGTGTGTGTGTGTGTGTGTGTGTGTGTGTGTGTGTGTGTGTGTGTGTGTGTGTGTGTGTGTGTGTGTGTGTGTGTGTGTGTGTGTGTGTGTGTGTGTGTGTGTGTGATAGTGTGTGTCACCTTCCTTCCTTCAGGCTCTTTGTTATTGGACTGTGTCTGCACTGGGCAGCAGGGATAGGTTTCTTAATAAATGGCAGTTGTTAAGGGCTGCGCAGGCTATTAAAGGTAGAGGTGTGTGTGTGTACAGTATCTAGTAGTGTAGATTCCATATAGCTAGTGAGCTGCTGACTGAGGAAGCTATGCTGTAAGAGAAACACTCTCAAACTGTCCGCAGTCTGGAGTGGAAGAGAAAGAAAAGCTCTCGTGTTGTGATCCCATTGGTTTTGAGGAAAAGCGGAATCTGTAGAATTTGTCACATACGTCACCAGATGTAAAGAGAAGTTTGATTTCCATAATGCCTCTCTCTCCGGCTCGGGCTCCTTTTTCATTGTCTGTTATTTGTTGAGCCGCTTGTTGCAGAGGGACTGGATAACTGTAGGCTCCTGGGGAATATCAGATTTCATGTTGCGATGGGCCTCCCCCCCCTCCCCTTGCTCCTCTCTCTCTCCCTTCATGCCCTTCGGTAACTTCCCTCCTTCTGTGATATGTCTTTTATGTCACTTAATATCCTTTTCTCTATCCCCCTGACCATTTCTCTCTCTCTCTCCCTCTGTCTCTTCCTGCCTCTTTCACTCAGCAGTGTTCAGCCTGGAGCGCACTGTACAATATAAAGGCTGATTTTAAGCCCAATTTGGCCATGACAACTGATTTTCAAGTTCATGGAGAGACGACACTTGTCTGGCAGAAAATATCAGACGCATCACAGCGGATGGTCTCGCTCTCTCTCTCTCTCTCTCTCTCTCTCTCTCTCTCTCTCTCTCTCTCTCTCTCTCTCTCTCTCTCTCTCTCTCTCTCTCTCTCTCTCTCTCTCTCTCTCTCTCTCTCTCTCTCTCTCTCTCTCGCTCCCTCTCTCTCTCTCCGTTATCTCCAGGATTTTAATTTGCTGCCTCTCAGCTCGGGCACAATCACGATTAGTGAAACGTGGATGTGAGGGATGTGAATGGGAATTCAGCAATCTGCAAAAATCTGTCATTTAAAACGTGAGATGCTGGGGCCTTTTCACGCTCAGTCGGAATTTTTTTAAGCCTTTTGTCCGCAGCCGCATTGTCCCGCCGCTGTCTTTCTGTTTCAGTCCATTGTTAGCCCTCTTTTCTTCTGACAGGCGGCAGAATCCAAGCCAGCAGCTCTCGGCCTGATTCTCCTCCCACGTACCTTCCCGTGAGCAAAAAACAGAGACGAGAGTTTTAACTGTCTTTGCTTTCTCCAGCTCAACCTGTAGCCTCAAGCCAAATGCTTAAAACACCCTTTTTTTTAAGCGGAAATATAATTTGCACAACTCTTACATGTAGCGTAGGCTCACTGGGCTTAAGAACCACTTTCAGAGTTATGCGGTTTTCTGGTTAGTCCTGAAATCTCTAAGTCTTCATTGGAAACCTTGTGCAAACAGACTTCAAGATAACAAAGCTATACTGAAGGTGTGTGATGTTTGCTGTGGGCTGATGTGAGCACATGTTTGTGTTATTAGCACATAAAAAAAACAAGACCAGGAGCGCTAGAAATGAACATTAAACACTCAGCAAAACAAAGTCTCCAGCTGACTTTATTCAAAATGTTTCTCTGTGTAAAAGAAAGAGAGATGAAGCTGTTTGTGAAAGTAGGAGGGAGAGAATATGAAGTGATTCCACATGTGCTTCTTTTGTGGTGGGATTTCCTTCCTCTGTGGTGTCCACGTGGTCCAAACACTCACATCTACCTATGATCTGCCTACTAATTCCACGAATGTCTGTCTTTCTGTGGCTTGAATACCTTGCACCGGGGGAAGGGCCGTGTGGAATTTGGTGTCATTTTGAAATGTGATAATGATATAAACAGGTAAACAGCATCTTGCAGTCAGTGGGGGGGCGGGGCCGCCAGTAGGCCCAGTTAAACACATTGTCTTCCACGTCCTCAGCAACTAGTGCATTCAGGGCGATGACAACTGATTCTCCAGTTCTGGGTTCTTCTGTGTACTGTGTCGACCTTCTCTTAACTTTGAGTAAACAGGTGAGCAGCCCTTTGTCGGCCTCAGGCATCGATTCACCGAATCCTGCAGCCGGCCTTTACTCGCTGTGGCTCAATTACTGCAGGTCACTTTTTACAATTTCAGACAGAAAGCTGCAGCCACTGGTTTAAAGAAGCTGTTTATCTGTTATCTCCCTCCTCCTCTCATTCCTTGTCAGCTCTTTTCTCTTTCTCTCGCTCTGTTTTCTTTCTCCAGTGTTCCAGTTCGACATTTCTCCCTGTGTCACTGTCGCTGCAGCTCTCTCTCTCTCTCTCTCTCTCTCTCTCTCTCTCTCTCTCTCTCTCTCTCTCTCTCTCTCTCTCTCTCTCTCTCTCTCTCTCTCTCTCTCTCTCTCTCTCTTTCATTTGGCCCACTTTGCAGACCTATAAATGGCAGAGCACGCTCAGAGCAAAGTGGCAGCGATTGGCTGGAAGTGACAACCCAAGAAGTACTTTCTCTTGTCACATCTGTGAGGAGGACGCACAGTAGCTCGCGGCGTTGAATTTCGCTGGGTGAAGCCTCGTGAAGACTTTCGACATTAAATTCCAAAACTCCAGCCTCATTTCTTATACACACACGTTTGAATAATGTCGACATTTCCCTAATTTCCTCTAAATACTGAGCGTCTCTGTTGTACATCACTTCTCCAGCTCTGCCTGAACACAGAAAAAATGCAAATATGGATATTTATGAGTAAACTTAGCATCTCATACACACGCAGAACTGAATATGTACCAACTAATTGACTGTTGAATTAAGATAAAAGAGCACGTTTGCCTGCCTTACACAAACCACTCTGCCCCCCCGTCTAACCCCTGTCTCTGTCATCCATTATTGATGCTGCAGCCCACTTGTTGCAAAACTGGAGCCCGACTGTCGTGACACGGGGCGTCATATTCCCTCACTCACATGAACACACTCACACAAACGTGCACATGAAGGTACGCACAGTTACACACAACCTATGTGATCTGTAAACCAATATCGGTGTAGACTGACGGTATCATAGTGGCGTGTGTAGTAAGCTGAGAAGTCTTACTTCTGGGCTTCTGGGTATTTCCTTTATCTATGATCAATTTTTAAAACCTTTCCTTTATTTCAGCTGCACTTCCGACCGCAGCACTTTACAGATTTTAAATCAAGAAATGATGAATAATGAATTAAAGTTGAATTAAACTGAAGTAAAGTCAAGAGTACTGATGTCAAAAATCCTGCAACACAATGTTCCAGTATCTATATGGAATCTCACTCTGTTCTTACAGGAGCAGCTTCTCATGTGCCCAGGTTATGAAATGGGATGTTTACCATGCAAACACTGGATCCTGTTCCTCCACATGGTGACGCAAGGATTTGTCATTTGCTTCCAAAGAGCAAGAAAAATCTGCAGCATGTGAAGCTTTGACTCTAAACACTGCAGCGCTAAGCCCATGCTGCAACTTTCATGAGTCACATAATCTCAAATATGTGGAACCCAGGTCTGACTAATTGAGTTACTTTCACATCACTATATATATATATAAGTGCTATATTTAAATCTTTGACAGTGTTGAGAATTAACATTGGCTATCCTACATTATTTGGTATTAGATTTCATGCAGAGACTGTTTGAACTCCAAACTGAAAATAGTCTTATGTGGAACAACTCCGCTCCTGAGAGTCATCATGTTGACCAGTCTTCACAGCAGTGTAAACAACACAGTGGGTCGGGCTACAGTCTCAGTCACATGGCTCCGTCTGTCACATGTAATTCAGGTTAGTCACTTATCATTTGGAATAGAAGCAAATATATAATTGACCATAAGCCTGAATAAATCTGTTTTGTACATTTTGCCAACACACAGACGGCCAATCCTGCTTTTGCCTGCTAAACCCTTTTGTAGCGTGACAAATCTCAATTAACTCTCAGGTTTTATTTTCTGATTAGATTTAATTGTGAGTGGAGAGGGGTTTTTCATCTCGTCTTTTTTTCATTGGGGGATGATTCCGAATCTGGAATCCCGAATGTTTTCACCGATTACAGGCACGTGCAGTCTACAACTTGAAGTAGATATTCCAGCCAAAGAAAACAAACTCAACCTGATCCTGAGCATGATTTCAAAAATGTTTGTCCGAACCCGGCTCAGCTCCGGTATCCACCCTCCACCACTTTGAGATATTGATTTAATGATACTGATTAAACATCTTGAAATGAGCCAACGTGTGACCTGACGTCTGAAGAGAGCAGCACGGTCTCCATTTAAATAATCCTCCGAGGGATGAAGAGCAGCCGCAGTGCTGAATCCTGATTGACACGCGGCTGTCCCCGCCCCCCCCTCTCTGCAGAGGATTGGACGATGGCCAGAGGACAAGGTGTCTCAAGGAATCCCTGTGTGTCACCAGAGACGGCGTAACACACACTCGCACACAAACGCCACAGAAAACATCACACCCAGCACTATTTACTCGACACACACTTCCCTTCAGGCCTTGTCACTGGATCTTGCTGTTAATGCAGAGAAAGAGAAAACTGCTCTTTACTTGTTCCCTACCAGTGCAAACACACTCAGTGTCAACAATAGATCTGCCTTACATCAGTGGAGATGCTGTTTTTGCTGTTTGAAAGCTGCTTCTCTCATTCCGCTCTGTGTTATAGGCCACAGAGGGACGCCACTCCCTGCTGCTAATGTTGGTTCATATGTTGTTGTGTTTCCTGTGTGCGTCTGTGTGTGTGTGTGTGGTTTTGCTAGTTTTTCCTTGAGGGTGTGAACAGAGAAGCATCTACTCGGGGACCTGCGGTGCCCACAGTCTGCACCGCGGCCGACGAGAGTGGAATGATTTCATTATTCAGAGATATTCATAAATCTATTGATTACTTAAGTGGATCCATGATGAGGTCGTCCCATCAGAAGACCTCCATAAATCTTCGAGCAGAAGATGGCTGAATCCCCCCCGAGGGAGATCCTGATGCTGCAGTGAGGCGGCCATGTTTGCGGTTGTGACTGAGACGAGGAGCTTTTCCCCTGGTGGCCGTCCTCCCTCACTGCACCAGTGTTGCAGCTCTGCAAAGAAACAAAGCCGAGCAAGTTACTGGTGATAAACAGCACCAGAGCCTGAAAGAAATAGATTTGTGTTGGCCAATGCTGATACAGACATTAGGGAGTAAAGAATATATATCAGCAGATAAATATAAAACAAGATGTCATCATCCAGCTACGGAGAGGAGGCCTCCACAGAACCAAGCAGATGTCTCGACCCTGTGAGAACTCGTAGTGGGAAACTTCCAGTGTCTGTACGCTGACATAATTAGCTGTAATAAATTGAATTATCCTGCCAGGTTAGAAATGGCTTCAGTGAGAAAACACCACGCACTCTCAGTCAGATTCACCTCTGGCAGACGCATTGTTGCATCTTCACGGCCTCAGTTCTTCCACTGAGGGAAACAGATGTGTTTTTTTTTATTGAAGTGTGTGTGTATTTGGGTGAGAACTCAAGTGAGAGTTTCTAAGTGCTCGCATGTTTCCGAATCTGTCCAAAAGCTGCATGCAGCTGGGTGGCTGCTGAGAATCACAGAGGTGTCTGCCTGTCTGTCTCTCTGTGTGAAAACTGGAACCTTGTGACTGATAATTATACAACTTGACGCGGTTACGCTCTTAAAAAGTCCGGGACACAGTGCGGCCTCTTGTCTTTCCTACAGACCCAGATAAGTCACAGTCAGTAGGAAGTTAGCGTCTTCAGCCGCTGTGATGTGATGACGCTGCAACGTGTTACGAGAGGGATTTAAATCAAATCCTTCACATTCGGTTGGATCGCTCGAAATAGCGCTGCAGAGCTTTAGCGAGATGTAGATGACTGTTCAGCCTCCAGCCACACCTCCCTGAACCCCAACAGGGATGAGTGGAAAATGAATAAATTAGACTTTAAACGCATTCTTCGGAAACATAAACACAAAGTTTGAGGCCGACTGATGTTCCGACACGCAGCTCCTGCCATGACGCTGCACTGCCAGCCACTGCCACACAGAAACTGGTCCTGTATTTCCAGCTAATTTCCCCCAGAAACCTTCCTCATGATTTCATGAAGAATTGGCTGGTGCTCAGCTGTAAATTACCAGCACATTTCCTGGAGAGGATGACGCAGTTCGGTTTCAGCCCAGAGGCCTTTGTTGAAGATTGGATTAAGTGACGGAGCAAATATCAGCTAATTTCTTTAGGAAATCATGAGTCTTCAGAAAATTGGCTGGAAAATAAGGGACCTGCAGAAAACACAAGAGATGCTTAACAATTAGGACAGAGAGACACTGGGTTCAAACTTGGAAATGTTTCTTTCAGTTTATGGTTCATTCAGGATTAAATGAAAAGCTAGAATGAAAGAATTAATAGAAACAGTTTACGTACTATGACTTTTTATTTTTTGGTTTATCCTTATATAAAGTCTATCCATCATTGTACTGTGACACTTCCAGTTCCAACATGTTGCTGCTGTAACTGCACTGTTGACAAATGATGGCGTTCAGTGTTTTTTCATAAAAAATTACAACCCCTCCGCCTGAGGTTGTTCTCTAAGAAGTCCATAAAATACAGTGTGGACATTTATAGTGGCGAGGTCAGGTCCACCTCTGTGTGTGTGTGTGTGTGTCTGTGTGTGTGAAAGGGTGCAAGTCAGGGGCAGAGAATGCTTCTTGTTAGATGTGATTAGCATCCATCGACCCCCCCCCCAGTCAATGCTGTTTGCCCTGCTGTCTGTCGGCCCTGTCAGTCAGTCTGATCAAAGGCCCGTTAAAGAAAAAGCAGTCATTGAGGATTGATTGTCAATTGTATGTGGAAGAAAAAGACAAAATGATACACACAACACGCACACACACACATGTCCACACAGACACACAAACCCTGCTGGAAACCACCGTGATGCCTCTGACGTGTTGAGAGTAAGTGCAAATCAGCCTGGCTCCGTCTTGGCTCGAGTTCCAAACTAAAGTGGCGTGTTTCCAGAAATACTGCGGGAGAGTTACATCCCTCCTCTGTCGGCTGGAGCGTTGATCACAGTCACTAAACCGCTGCTTCCCGTGACTGTGCCTGTGTGTGTGAGAGGCTGAGAGATGATTTGTGGGAGACGTCTTCACAGCCCGTCTGAGAAATGATCTGTGATATAAAAAAACAAAAATTGGCCTGAAGCGTATTCGAATAGCAGCTGAGACTATGTTTTATGTCACGTTAATGTACTGTACTGTTTTTCTTATTTGGCTGAAAGACCAATTTAATTTGGAACAGACAATAATATGTAGACTTCTTTTTTTCCAGTTGCTTTCTCTGCCTCCTACCTGGAAGCTTCTCTGTGCTTTTTCTTTATATTTCTCTGTCACTGTGCTTTTAAATTCATGTCCCAGTTGAGGCTCTTATGTAAGCGAATTAGCTGGCGATGTAGCGTTTCATTTTTCATGTGCTGAGTCGGTGATCACAGACGAGCTGGCTTATGTCTCCTCTCTCCAGCGGAGCAGAAAGATCTCAGCATCAAGTTAAATGCGGCAGATTCTGCCCCGAATCTGCACATTTTATTTCCGTTTCTCTCTTGCTCCCCATTGGGTGTAAATCTATTCATAAAGATGGATGTTTGTGGTCATTTTTCAGGGGGGTTGCTTTCAGACGTGCACGAAAGACCGGATATTTTCCTGAAATTTCACAGAGGGGCTTTGTGTGAGGAGGCAAATGTCCGAGTCAGGTTGGGAAACTGGAAGAATACAAATATCTTGGGGCATAAAAAGAGCAGCCAAATAGGTAGAAGACTTGTATCAACATTTTCGAGAGCTTTTGGCGATAAGGGCCGTGAAAACAGAAACACGTGATTTCCGCAGCAGAATCTCTCCGTCATGTCCCGCCTCCTGCTGCTCTATCCAGATACCCCCCCTCGTCTGGATGTTTCTGACATTTTCCGGTTCATGTGAACGCTTCTGACCTGGAAAATCTCCTGCTGGGTTCTTCATATGTGAAAGGCGAATCTCTTTCTGTACATTATCTATCTGAAAACAGCTTAACAAACACTTAACTTCGCGTTTTCCGCCTTTCTTAATGCTCCACGTTCTATTACATCTCCATTCTATACGGTAAAGGTCTATACTTAGCTTTGAGTGAAGAGTAATGTTGTCATCCTATCATTCGTGTGTGTGTGTGTGCGTACGTTAATGCACAGGACATAATAAGACGTGTTAGAGGTTTTGCAGAAGGTCTGAAGGACAAGACACTTTAAGTAGCACTTCTAAGAATGACACTTCTGGAACATATCAATCCATCAGAGTAAATGGTAAAAGCTTTAGAGGTTAAAGTGAGTATAATCGTGGCCACATCCAGGTTAAAGTGTTTTCATATTCATATGTATTGACGCTGGGCCACTTTCTGTTGCCATTTTGGTTCCGAGGCCGGACCTATGGGGAGAAAGAGTGCCAGTAAAAATCCATTATCTCTCTAAAAAGAAAAGTGCCATCTCACTGCTTGGACTTATTTTTAACTGACTCAGACGTGGAAGCCGGGTGAAATGTGAGTGCAGATGATGAGCAGAAATTATTCAAGGCATCTGTGGTGAGAAAGGTTTTTTTAAACTAAAATATGACTGAAACAAACTCTGATTTAAAAAAAGAATTGCTGACCACGTTTTCAGTATAACACAATGTGTATAACAATGTGTATAATGGCAATAAAAGCAAATTAGCTGAGACAGAAACATTGACTTTATATTATCACCTTGTAAATTGGCTCAGTGAAGCTTTTGTTCATAGTGTTCATATCTATCTGTAGTAGGAGGAAGTGAAGAAGACGCTCGTCCATCTTTGTATTTCCTGGTGCTGAGGGAATTTGCACAGTCATTCATCAAGACCCCTTCCAGACAAGGGAAGACAGACAACCTACTAATTGTCCACAAGTAGATCCCTATCCCTAAGTGTACTTTCTCTCTTTTGTTTTGTTTGGATTCAGGAACAAGTGTCTGAAATGTATTTGTAAATCTTTATGAGTCTGCCGCTGCTTGCTGCAATACAGTGGTGAGTGCAAAGTTAGCATGACCCATAACCAGAGGAGCCACAGTTATGAGAATAACTCCCAGACAGACAAATACCACACGGACACTTTGCCACTGCTTCGGTCAATCTCATTTTATTTTCTGAAGTGCCCTGTGGAGTCATCACTCTGTTTAATTAGTGAACCGCAAGCATTTATTTTATTGTCTCCGCTTGCAGATGGTTTTAAAGTGAAAAGCAGATTTGGTGCAGCGAATAACAACTCGCAAGCGTGACATCATTCTGAGGATTTAAGGACTTTCATAGAGTATAACGTCTTCTGTCGTCTGAAGAAAGCTAACGACTCTAGAGTCTGGCCAGTGACGGAGCATTAATGTGGATATTTTTATACGGCTGTTTATTTGTGGTGGAGGCTGGACGACAACAGAGATGCTACTGCTTAGTCTTTGAAGGCAGGGTTGCTACATTTTATATATATAGTTGTATACATTTTGATACTCATGTCGCAGTCGCTCCGTATGTCGGCAAAAAGCTTATTCATGGATGTTGGGCTGGAACATGTGAGCGAGGGGACAACAAGAGCTGGGATGTTACATATTAACGTGTGTGTGTGTGTGTGCATGACTTCATCTGTGTTCACTGGAATTAGAAGAAGTCTATTTTCAAAACGTGTCATTCCAAGGCGTGGAACATCAGCTGACACAGAGGAAAAGAGGGCAAAGCCGATTTTTAAATAAACTCATCGGGTGAGTAATGAAGAAATGGCCATAAAAGGCTCGCGGCCATACGAGCGACCGCCACAAGAACAAGTGCTGTGGAGTATTTTCAGTCTGGGACACACAACAAGAGCAAGAGTTAATTTTGCTCTGGAGGCAAAGCCCTTTTCAAGCATATGTGAGGCATGTGACCTTTTGGTGATTCACATGAAACACGCCTGGGTCCCATATGGCTGTTAAAGACAATCTGGGTAATGCAGGTACTAATTTGGGTCTTAGTCACATCTGTTGGAGAGCGGCAGCGGCTCTTTTCATATTGCTCTCGATAGTTAGCTACTCTCTGACGTGCGCCCTCCAAAGTGCTGTTGTATGTGGGTTCAAGAGAACTGAAGTGTCCTCGTCTCAGAGAGAGAACTTGCAGCTGCGTATTTACCTAATCTTTATCTTAAGCCCACCTCCTCCATGTTAGCAGATGGGACACGGGCCAAGCTGAAAAGCTGAACTTCCTGTCACTTTAGGCCCGTCTTAGGTTCAGGATATCATGTTTTTGACAAGTTTGGCTTTAAGAAGTTGTTTGATACTGACGTGTATCAGCAGCATCTCAATACTGCAGCTCCACAATCACCACAACACAAACTCTGTCTCCGTCTGAAAAAGAGAAATGATGGCACCCCTAGCCTGGATATTTGGGCTTCATTTTTTTCGTACAATGGGAGAAAGGGGAGTCAAGTCGTCCATCTTTATATACAGTCGACATGAGCTCAGACAGCAACAGATTGGATAAAGTTATACATTTTACAGTGTGTGTGTGTGTGTGTGTGTGTGTGTGTGTGTGTGTGTGTGTGTGTGTGTGTGTGTGCACATGCACATGTATGATAAAAGAGACTTTGGGGCCCGCAGACAGGTTGTCAGGGCCCCCCCCTGAAATGGCTGTGAGACCTGTGTGCCGTGTTATTGATGACTTCAATTAGAGGCTGGATCACCCAGAGAAGAACGCTCCCACTCTCACCCTGCCGCACCCGTTTATTATTCCTGCACATCCTCTCTCTCTCTCTCTCTCAGGGGTAACACCGCCCGCAGGTCACACTCAGGCTGCACAGATAAATGCTAAATGTTGCTGAGGAGGCAGAAAACGACTTAGAAGAAATGTACATGATAAAAAGGGTTTTCTGTTGACCTGTTACTAGTTTTGATTAATGACTACTGAATTGATGGTGGATCATATTGCTGAAATAATTAGCTGAAATAACCAAGAAGAAAATCTAGGTCGTTTGAAATTGATTTTTTGGCACATTTTATTGATGAAACTATTAATATTAAAATCAAATCAATTAATCAAAACAATGATCAGTATATCAGCCGATAACAGAATGATCATTAGTTGCAGTTGATGACCATTTGCTGTTGTAAGACCGACTGAAGCCGCAGTGATTGCTGAGCTGGAGAAGGTTGACAGGGCACATCTGACATAGATTCAGAGATGCAGTGAGAGGTGAAGAAGAACTGAAGCACATGCTGCTTTCCCACGCCCCTCCCCTATCTCTGCCGACACGCACATCTTCTCCTCCTCTCTCTCCCTCACACACACACACACACACACACACACACACACACACACACACACACACACACACACACACACACACACACACACACACACACCTACACACTCACATGGTTACGGGTGACTTGCAGATCATTGCGGTGTGCAGTTGCAGTATCACCGGTCTACTCACAGTGGAAAGTGGGTCACTGGAGGGTCTTGTCCCGTTTTTTTTTCGGGAGCCATTATTCGTTCTCACTCGAGTGTGGCGAGGCCCCCCCCCCCCGTCCTTTGTCTCCCGACTCAATGGATAATGGTTTCTCTCTCTCTCTCTCTCTCTCTCTCTCTCTCTCTCTCTCTCTCTCTCTCTCTCTCTCTCTCTCTCTCTCTCTCTCTCTCTCTCTCTCTGCCTCTCTCTCTCTCTCTCTCTGTGTCCGTCCTTGACCACTGGTTGACTCAGTGTTGCCTCAGGCTCATTGCCAGCGGCTCGCAGCTCCGTGCTAAAAGGTTACTTACTTTGGCCCGTGCAGCTGAGGAGCGTGTGAGATGTTAGTGCACTGACAACAGTGTGTTAAATTGTGTGTGAGCCTATCGACTTACATGGGTTTATTTTCCAATTTCTTTGAGAGAATCTGAGGTTTTCTTTACAAGCATTGAACTCTTATGATGCATATAAATTCCCAGTTTTTCGACACTGTTAAAAAGCGGTTAATACCATTATCTTTGAGGTTAGGTTGCAGTTACTGATATGTTGTACTTGACAAATAATCAACATTTTCCAGAGTCAACAAAACTAAACATTATGTAAACAAGGCCTGAGGAAATAAGGCTGTGTGAAACTTTGTCTTCTTTCAAGTTTTAGTTACATATTTAATTTTGAAGGCATATTTTCTGAATTTACTTAAGGTATCAGGTTATTATTTATTCTTTTATCTATATTATTATTATTTAAATTATTGTTAATACACTTATTTCTGCATTTTATTTTATTTTTCTCGTTGTTTAGCTCTTCGTACTTTCGTAAGTTTTTATTATTATTAAAGTATGAATAATGGAAGAGTTCTCGTATTGAACATAATAAAGTGGCCACTGAATGCATAATAGAGCCATTTATCAAATGTAGCACTAATTTATGTTGCATGTTAATTATGAAATATTGTCTTAAATGCATTCATTTAACTTAATGTCAAATAAAATGTTCTTCTCTATTTGATAGTAAGTGCCAGTAGAAACTGCAGCTGCACAGTAGTAACTGAACGTTGTGTGGTGTCATATTGCCAACTGTGTCAGGCTGAAGCTGTTGATCCCGATTCCACTGTGCAGATGTAATTGACGGATTCTGATTGATAACAGTGATGCCTGTGTAGTGACCTGGTGGGATGAGAGCTGTCATGGCTCAGTGATTTGTTATACTTCTATCCCTCCTTCTTTTATTCCTGCTGTGGAGTAGTGGAGCAGTGGAAGTAGTTATAGCTGCTCTCTGAGACAGAAGTGTTACTCACAAAACCACAAGTATAAATACTGCATGTCCTTACACTTCTGTCACTAATTTGTGTTAACTGTTTCCAGGCGCACAGCTGAGCGGCTGTTTTCCTACATGCATCCTTACATCCCTACACTACACACAAACACACACATCTTCTACGCTCACGGTCATTATGTGTGTGCGATGTGGGTCGGATACCTCCCCTCACACTCTGACGTGTGTGTTTGTGTGAGTTTAAGGGGCCCTGGCCTCTGTGTCGCGCTGCTATCTCAACAGTAGCACCATGTTATCTGCTCCTGCTCATTGTCAGTGAGACAGCTCTCCTGCGGTGCTATAATAAGGTTGAACTAAAGCGAGTGTTTTTGTGGCTTCGGGCTCACATACCTGCTCTCGGGTTGAATACTTAACTTCAAACTTGACACTAAAACCCTTTTCGTTTTTTGGCTTTGAATCATGAAATATTCATGTGGAGCAGAGACACAGAGTCTGTCTGGCTTTGTGCTCCTCTGCCTGTAGTCGTCTGCCTCATTCATTGTCCAGTTTGTTTCTGTGTAGTGGTGTCTGGTGATTGAGGTGCGTGTCTGTGGTCTTTCTGGGTGTGTGTGTTTCTTACCTTATCTCTATGATGGAATTCAACAAGTGAATATTCAGAATCTGAAGGCGAGGGACAAGATTTTGGGGTCGGAGGCGTTAATGTTTCCATTTTCTAGTTTGACCAATCACCTTTGAGCAGGCGGTGGATGCCCGAAGGCAAACAGCCTGTGTGGAGAGTAAAATGCAGTCGCAATCATCTTTTTAATTTATCTCCATTCGTGTGCAGATAGGTGTTAATACAAATGAGTCAAGAAACATTTAACTTGTGTGGACTTGTCAGACTTATTGGCGGTTGCCTCCAGAAGCAAATTCATCGACAGACGATGGCCGAAGGGCTCAGACTTTGTGCTTTGTTAAAGACTTCTAACTATGCACATTGAACTATGAGTTATAGTGTGGTAAAAACCTCATGAGGCAATTTATCCAACATATGAATTCCTTGTTAGAATATGATTTTGCAGAGGAAGCTCTACCAGACTTATATCACAATTAATAATGTTGATTACAGAGGCGTATAACTAGTGTGACTGTATAGATGGGGTTTAATTTAACATTTGTTAATATTTATGTAAATATTGTGTTTCGCAATATATCCTAAAAATATTGCCAGGACATTTATAGGCCGTATCACTCAGCCCTATCTGGTGGTTCACTGTAGATTATTCAGACTCATAATAGATTCTGCGGGAAATCTTTAAGACGTTATGTAATAACAAGGGAAAATAAACACCAGACTCCAAAGTTGATCCTTAAACCAAAACCAGACAAAGACAAAAATTTGACGAGAGCTTCATGAGACATGAAAATAATCATCACCACTTTAACATTTCAACACCTCTAGAGCAGACATCCTGGTTTTTTTTTTGTGGTTGGAGTTGTGTTTCTTCTTCTGTCTGCCTTCATATGTTTGTGTGTGTGTGTGTTTGTAATATTAACTCAAACAATGTGTGTTGTGACTCATTGCGTCTGCTGAGGGTTTGTCTTTCTCGCCCCAGCAGAGGGTAACAATATGGTTTAGTCAGCCACAGATGGGAGCTGCTGTTTATTTTTTTAAAGGTCAAACTCTGGTGTTTTTTTTCTATTTGCACCAGTTTGACGGTTATGCTGAAAATACACAACGATACGAAGGTGATGCAGGACGCTGTGGCTCGGGAGGAAGAGTGGGCCGTCCACCAATAGGGAGATGTGTGGTTTCCGCGTGTTGAAGTGTTCTTGGGCATCGGTGTGCGAGTGTGGGTGGAGAAGATCTGCTGTGTGAATGTGACCTGTCGTGTAAAGCGCTTCGAGTGGTTGTTATATAAATCCACTCCATTTACCATTTGCATTGCATCGCATGGAGCATATGTGAGAAAATGAGAACATCGCACAATCGTCAGGAGAAAGAAGTAAAACCACAAAAGGCTGAAGGGCAGTGATACGACGCCATCTTGGATCACTTGGTTGCTTCAGGATTAGACTTTGACTGTTCCCATGACGTCTGATGCAGAAAACAGTGAAGAGTAAAATATTTGTATCACTTAGGATTGACCTTTTTGTGCATTTGCATGTTCCTGCGTTGTCTAATCCCTTCCCTGTTTACCACACAGAGAACCTTGTGTGTGTGGCTGTAAGTGATGGCATTTGAACATTTGAACAGAACAACAGCTTTTAATACAGGTGCATACTAACAACACATGTACAAAAACCCGAACACGCATATAATCAGGGGTATAACAGACATACATATATGCGTTCTTGGTCCTTCCTCTCTCCATCAGTCAGACGCTCTGGCGGACACATAAGCGCAGCACATGACGCCCACAGGGGAATAGTTGTATTTTGGGCCCTGCAGAGTTGAGCTCGAGACCTTTGGGAGCCTTGTGCTTCAATTTATTTTCTTTTCTTGTGAGGTCGCAGCTCCACCTCAAGCCAACTCGTAATTTGTTTAGATTTTCTACACCCAAATTAATGGCGGCTGTCTTTTCAAATTTCAGAAGGCACAGACTTTGTTTTCAGACTCTTGCTTGACAGCGTCCATCCATCACTTGAGGGAGCTGTGACGGCCGGGTTAGGGGCAGGAAGGCCAAAATGTCAAAGTTGAGAAAAAGTCCAAACAAAAAGGAGCAGGCCCTGCGGTAATCACACCAGTCAATGTGCCTTTGTGCCCCTTGGAGTTTGAAGTGTGAATTCTGCATCAGACGAAATAAATGAAGGATGATTCGGACTCATATTCTATTCTGTTCATAATCAGACTGTACACGGATCCCACTGTATCACCACCCATCCATCCAGCCGTCTGTTCATCGGCCCATCATCCGTTCCCTGTGTCCTCTCGCTCCACTGCTGCTGAACACAACACGAGACTCAGCCCGAGTCCAGCTCCTCTCTAATTAACATCTGGCTGAGCTCATCATAATGATGTGATGCTGTGCTTGGGTTGCATAATGACTTTTCCATCATCCTCATCATTATCGTCCTCATCAACAACTCTCGTATTCACACGCACAAACACAACAGACAAGCAGGGCTGTCAGAAAACAATACTTGATTTAGTTTAGTTTCTCCTCTGTCTGTAATGGACTTACTCTGTCAGTTGACCTGTCTCACTCTGATTTTTATCGTCTGTTCTTCTCTGATGGGCACAGGAACCGATGGATTAGAAGTGATGAGATGTTCTAGAGGAAAATGAAGGATATGTTCACCATCAATGTCAAAACTCTGATGATTGGATTTAATGTGATCTGTGAGGAAACGTGCGACAGAGGTGTTATTTCACACAGCAGCCGATGCATTGGAATGTGATAAGATCGGCCAGACCACTTCCAGAGCGTCTCTGGTTCACATCACCCACGAGATCTCGGCCTGGTTCAGTCTGAAATAAATCTGTGTGTTTATTTGAGTGAGAAATAATCAGATACATTTATGGGCACACCGTGCTAAAATAGTTAAATAAATCCCGCCTTCGTAAACATAAAATTTGACATCACAGTTTCTGGTGTTGCAGGAGGTGTTTGGATTCCAGGGCAGCTAGACGATGGGTTTTTACTTGAGAAGCAGCATTTTCAGATTGTTCTGCTACGTTTTTTAGTTTTTCACTTCATGTGACTACACACACACACACACACACACACACACACACACACACACACACACACACACACACACACACACAGGGAGTGGTGAGGCAGACTTGATTCATCATCAGATGCCTCCCAGGGATGATGACAAAATGACTCCTTTGTTCTTCCTCTGTACGTCTCTGTCTGTCTTCTTTTTTGGGTCATATGGAGTTTAATGTTTCTGTGAGTCTGTGTGTCGATGAGGAAGTTGGCATTTGAAATTGTCGGGCTGTTATAAAACATCTGGCCTGTGTTGGTGTGTGTGTCTGTGTGTGGTAAAGTGGCGCACACGTACACATTAGACTTGATAGATGGCTGTAATGTGTCCTTGTGGCACATATGAAGTCATGCTTGTGTGGGTTTGTGCGTGTGTGTGTGTGTGTGTGTGTGTGTGTGTCCCTCCCTTGCCGTGTCCTTGCTATGTAATAAGCATGTGGGATGGCGGCTCTTTGCACATCTGTCTGGTTGTGGGCAAGATTTATTAAAAATAATAAAAATTATCTATCAAAAATAATTAAATTATTAATTGAAGATGATCAGTAATCAAATAACAATAAAACCACTAATGAGAAAATAGGAATTATCAATTAGAAAGTACAAGCTATCAATTAACAATGATAAGGTTATCAACCAAGAATAATGAAAATAATTAGTCAAAAACAATAAAATTATCAATTTAAGAATAATACTATCTATATTAATAATTGAGAAAGGGGGGCACCACCCTGGTTTCCAGGGACCAACGATGTCAAGCTATAATTATCAGTCTCATAATGATAAATGTCAAATTAATAATGTCAATATTTTAATATTAACGATTACTTAATAAACAGTGAAGGCTTCTAAGTTCGAGCACAGGCAATCATAATCCAGCTGCAATCACATACATATGCACAAATAATCACAGACTACAGATACTTTAATTACAAAAGTATTTATTAAAAAGGGGAAATAAAGTTATAATGTTATTCAATGATTTATCATTTTAACAAGCTCCGATATTTCAAAGATAAACACAGCAGCAGCACTTATCACAATTCAGAAAATACATGGACAACCTGCGGTCTACCTATGTATGTCTGTCTGTGTGTGTGTGTCTGTGTCAAAGTGTCTCTGTGTGTGTGTGTGTCTGTGTGTGTGTGTGTGAAATAAAGTTAGTGTTATTTAATGATTCATCATCTTAACAAACTCCCATATTTCAAAGATCACAACAGCAGCAGCATTTATCACGATTTAGAAGACACATGTATCCACCTATGTGTATCTGAGTGTGTATGCATCTGTCTGTGTCTATCAAAGTGTGTGTGTGGGTGTGTGTGTGTGTGTGTGTGTGTGTGGGTGTGTGTGTGTGAGAGAGCGAGAGAGCGAGAGAAAAGAAAGGGGGCGTGGCGATGATGCAGTCACATCTAAGATGGCGGCCAATCGTGATTCGTGGAATCAAGGCCTAAAAACTCTCAAAATGGCGGATTGACTACAAAACAAGATGGCGGAGCCGTTATGAATTTAGAGCCAGGATGGGAGGAGAGAGAGAGCGGAGGCGTGGTAATAATAGACTCAAAATGGTGGGTTAACTCGCGTTATTCAAGATGGAGTCTATGTTAATGACACCATGTGGCCGGAGCGCACACTGGTGGTCGTCACATGAATTACACAAATTAAATTTTAGACAAAGAGAATTCTTATCTCTGCTTGGCTTTGGGGGCCGAATGGTTTCCAGATGGGTTCAGCCCAGGGGTGGACTGGCCATCTGGCATACCGGGCATAATCCCGGTGGGCCGTTGACCCAATGTGGGCCGGTCTGGTCCGCTATGTTGTTGTTTTGTTTTTTTTCTCTTCTTCCTCTCTAAATGCCTTCCAATTGGGCCGGCCAATTGGCTACAGAGGGCTAGCAGTGTGTTGCCAGCATCGACACATATTATTGGTCTATTGTTTGTCATTGTCAATCAATCATGGGCTGACAGGCTCAGAGAGCCCTGACAGTGCTGTCAATCACAACACAAACCGGGGGCGGGGGGGGCGGGACCTCATGGCATTGGCGGGGGGAGTCGCGGGACGGGCTGCTGCTGAGACAGAAACTTAACTTAATGGATAATAAGAGTAAAAAAACGCCCGGGTGGCGCTGAGAAGCATCGGGAAAAAAAGCTGAAGTCTCTGGAGGTGGAGGCTGCTAAATGTGCCAAACTGACGGACCTATGTGGTGCCGGGTTCACCAGCCCAGCAGCAGCAGGTGCGCCGGGAGACGAGCGAGGAGGACTCGACAATGATGAGCGAGTGGAGGCAGACATGTGAGCGCGCATTTTCAATTTTCAATACATTCTCCAAACTGGCTCGTTACTTGAGCAGCGGAGGTTGGCGTCGCACGCCTCTACCCACGGCGCACCCCCCCCTCTCTCTCTCTCCCTCTCTCCCTCTCTCCCTCTCTCTCTCTCTCTCTCTCTCTCTCTCTCTCTCTCTCTCTCTCTCTCTCTCTCTCTCTCTCTCTCTCTCTCTCTCACTCGCTGCCCCCTCCCTCCTGAGATGTGCAGGTCCGGTGGCGTGTTTGCCGTCGGGGGGGGTCAGCGCGAGAGGTTGGTCTATCCCTCCGCAGGTTCACCTTCAGAAATCTTGTTACGACTTTTACTTCCTCTAGAATAGAGATAGTGTCTTATTTTGTGTGCCTATAGTATAGTGGTTATACTGTGGTTTATTAATGTTCTTGGGCAGACACAAGAGGCACTTGTTTATAGTTAATTAGAAGTTCAGATGCACTGGTCCATTACTATTTGAACCTCAGCATCTAGGGTTCAAAATTGGTAAAATTATACATTATATGCATATTGTTGTTGTCATTTTTCAGTCAGTTGAGATAAATCTTGAGGAGAAACATTTTGGGTTGTTTTGTGTCTGTATAGACCTACTATAAAAAGCACTTTGCATTTTTAATTTTAGTTCTTGTACTTTTGATACTTAAGTTCATTTCAACACCAGATACTTTTGATACTTAAGTACTTTTAATATGAGCTACTTTAAGACATTTAGAAGACATAAGTTACGTCAATTTAATGGCAGATGTGCTCGGCTAATTATGTGGGCCGGTCTGAGCCAAAAAATGCCCGGGCCGTTTTGTTCTCCCAGTCCAGCCCTGGTTCAGCCTCTCTAAGCATAGATTTAACTATGTGACCTGAACTGTATTATAAATACAGATCGGAAGTGTGTATAGGTCGGTTTAGAAGGGGAGAGAGAGAGAGAGAGAGAGAGAGTGAGAGAAAACATGTAAGGAGAGTTCAAAGAAGCTCTTAAAAAAATACGCCTGAGGTGAGTTAACAGTGATTCACCCCTCAGCCCTCAAGCGAACGTTGTGGGCAGAGGTTCTGATCGGTGAAATCACTGCAGACTCACACAGACGTTAACAGTGCGGGCGGAGGCGCTTCTCGCGGCCCTATTTACTGTAACACCAAACATTGACGTTAAACCGGAAACCGGAAGTAGCGGCTCGGAGTAGTGGCCGGCTAAAACAATGGAACACGGAAGTTCCATCAACAAAATACACTCAAGTATTAAATCAACACGCTACATATTAAAACTAACATCTGCCCAGACAACATAAGCCTCTTACTGTGACCGTGATTTCGTGGGTTGCATGCGCATCGGCGCGAATCTCCCGGAGGTTCAGTGAATAGCTTGAAGTCTCTCAGGCGGGCTCTCGTGAGCACCGCAGCTGGGCCGGAGCCGATCCATCGTGCTCCGTGGCGAGATGAGGTTTCGTCTTCTTCTGCAGCAGCGGAGCTCGTGGTCACTCACAGGAACGTGCGGCTGCTTGTAGCCGTTGTAGATCGTGTGGAGAAAGAATAAAAGTAAAGTCCGTGTGGAAAAGGAAACAGTCTGAGATCGTCCAGCGAGCAATTTCCTGTTTGGTCTTTCAAAGTTAAAACAGGAAAAGTCCTTTTCAAAATAAAAACGTCGACTAAGATAAAAGAATAAATGAATGAAATGAATTGAAATGAATAAAACAACACGTCTTATCGCCTCCATTAGTTTACTGAGTCGTCTGGTAAAGCCTCGGGAGGCCTAGTGGTAACTTCAGCGTTGGAGTAGAAAAAGAGCAGTTAAGAGAAAAGTAGTTCCCTCCTTAAGTTTGCTGGAACCTCTGGGCAGACCCGAAAGGGCCTGATGGGAACGTCAGCATCGGAGGAAAGAGAGGATGATTTCTGGGAGGTCAGCAGTCTTGTACCCCTGAGAGGAGGCCGGCCTCCTTGGAGGGGGGGTCAGGGGTCAGTGTGGCCTTCGGCCAATTGAAAGGTCAGAAGTCAAGTCTCAGGGAGCGGCTTACAGTGGTGGACCCAGGAAGTGATTTTCTCTCACATGGAGATGAGATCTCCATGCTGGAATTTTTATCTGAGGGGTTACCCGAGCCTGGCCTAAGGTTTTACGACTCTTTGTTCTAAGTCAGATCACTGGGCCTTGCCCAACACTTTACACACACGAACACACACACACACAAAACACGTATGCATCAAAACAGGTTGTGTCCACGCAGTTTGAAGAAATGAACACGCACATCCCAGAATGAGTACATGCTGTGCTTTCATTATGTTTCCCCTCACTGTATTTAGATTTATATTTTTTGATATTTTTGATTTACAAACACTGGCTAGATATATGATTTACCCAGCGTGGCAGAAATGTGATAGAGCAGAGTTGTATTACTTTTGCAGCAGCTTATCATAAAGTGCTTGTTGTTGCATTATTTGACTCAGAACGTTTGCTACATCAGAGCAAAAACCAATATTATCTTTCTGATTTCCTGTAGGAATATAGAAGCTGTAAAAGTGCTTGTATTCCTGACCGGTGCACTACGGTGAAGTGTCGTCTCTTGTGGGCGTGCTCGCGGCTCGACAACCTGTCCACCCCCCCCACCCCCCCTCACTGCTCGGAGCGCATCTCCTGTTACATAAGCAGGCTAACATTACCCTCGCTGGGCCGCTGTAAACTGGCACCTCAATATCTGTCATCACCCCAGAGAAATGAAAGGAGAGTGGAGGCAGGGGGAAAGTAATGAAATGATTAGCGGAAAGATATAAGAGAAGGGGAGGTGTGAGCGGTGGAGAGAGAGAAAGAATCAGAGGTGAAGATGGAGATTCAGGGAGGAAAGGTGGCCTCCGTTCCTCCCAGAGTATGATTCTTCTTTTTTTTGTTGTTATGACAGTTTTGAATGACAGTCTGTAGTTTTTTCTCGTAGCCTTGATCGGGCTCCGTGAAAGTTCTCCTCTTGAATCTCTCAATTACCATCCAGCAGAGAAACACAGAAAAGGCATTAATCCTCCAATCTGTGTCCCGCGTGCACACCAGGCCCATCGGAGTGTTTCCTTTCTAAACACATTCTTTTTAACCCAAATTGAATATATCATTCCTCCCTCGAGGCGCCAGAGAAGAAAGACTCTAATTCACACTGCCTCCCTCACTGTCTCTCTCTCAGTAGTTAATGCTTGTGAGAAGCTGCTATCTCGTCTCATCTGTCTCCTCCCTGTTTTTTTCGCTAACTTTCTGTCAAACCACCTTTTCATTGCTGCCTGTCGCTTTTTCTGTCTTTAGCAATTTAGGACCCAACAGATTCACAGTGATTTCTGTGGAGTTTATTTATGTAGGCTCAAACTGTAGCTGTTCAAGCTGAAAATACTACAAAACTAACCCCTTAAAAAGATTTACTCTGTACGTGGTGAAACGTCATTCTTCTTTTGTTTACTATTACTCTCTTAGTGCAATTTTTGGGACATTTATCTGGATTATACCTACAGATATACATACCACTAAGAGGTCTGACTGTCAGCGTGGATGGGAAAAACTTTATGGGCGAGCACATAAGCAAGCATGCAGCAAATAGTGCATGTTATTAAAAGAAGTGTAAGGTTTGTTTGGTTCATTATGAATCTCTGGCAAGACAAATTAGAATTTACGGACCCCCACAGTCTAGATTATTCTAATAATATAACGGGATATATATATACTGCTTTGACATATACGACCCAAGCAACCTCCAGCAATGATATAATAAGATAAAGAGATTGGGTGGCCTGTGTGTCGCCTGAGGTGAAACCCGGGACAAGAAGCCCAGAAAGGACTTGCTGCTGCTCATTAAGCTTATTACTGGGAGTGCGACGTAATAAATTAGGACTCCAAATATCAAATCAACATTTTTACCCACACCTCTCGTGAAGTTAAAGTTGACAGGGGGATATCTGGTCTACATCGTATGAGAATTGAGCTCCTGGAACATTTGATGGATAAACAGTGAAATTAACTGATGGAGCAGTTATTCCTGTCGTGCTCTGTTTTCCATTTAGATCTGAAAATGTGGTTAAGACGAGTTTACTGCTGACAGAGTAATTTATCTCTATTTGAAACATTTAAACGGATTGTTTTATGTTCATAGTGATGTCTTGATTTAATGAAATGGAAGGAGAGTTGATGGTTGGATGGAAACTGATGCTCTTCTCATTTTTTGTAGTCATGAGATTTTAATTTGAAGATAAATGCATGTATATATACGCATGTACTTTGTAGAGCAGCCTTTGCTTTGCTTAATCACACTGGCAGGAATGTGAACTGTGTTTTCCCAGGTGTGTTTTTGTTTTCCTTTTTGAACATATCACCTATGTGTCTCTGTGTTTGTGTGTAGGTGTTAGGTATCAGTGTGACATTGGGTTGTTGTTATGAGGCCTGTCCTTGTGGCAGAGCCATAGAGGGCAGTGAGCTTGCACGTGTTTCCAGAGGGAAGCAGATAAAGGGCGCACACACACTCACCGGTCCACCCAGAGTTTCCTGTGTATGTCTCTGCAAGTCGAGGTCCTGTTGCCAAGGAGACCAGGCCCAGGCTGAACCATACGCATCCAATAACTACCTGGGAGGATTTAGGAGTGGAAGTGAGAGGCGGGGAGAAGTTGCTTGATTCAAACATCCCTGTTTATCGTATCATATTGCATTATTATGAATTATGATTTTGGGTTGTCCTTCCGTCCATCCCATTGTTGTGAACACAATATCTCAAGAATTCCTTCGGGGAATCCTGTCAAATTTGGTACCGACGTCCACTTGGATTCATGGATGAACTGATTGGAATTTGGTGGTCAAAGGTCAGAGTGAATGTGACCTCACAAGCCCTTTTTGGGGGAGGCCTACAACTGCAGGGTGTTGATTGTACAGTATAAATTGTACACATTGTTTTGCCTGGTTGACGATGCTGCAGGAAAGACGGGACAGAGATACAGGCACCCTTCAGGACAGTGGGGAGATCTAACATGGGATCCAATAACAATCTGGCTCCACATGACTAATTCCCAGAGGAGGCTGTGGTGAGCTCAGCCCATAACCTTCAAGAGACGGCAGCAGCCAGACAGCCAGAGGAATAGAGATAATTGAAATGACTGTCTGTCTGTGAAGGCACCGATTCTTTTTCTCTTTTTTCTTTTTCTAATCTGCCTAATTATTCAGTGTCCTCATTTTGTGAAGCGCGAGAGATTCATGTTCACATGGAGAGAGAGAGAGAAGCAGAGAGTCTCCGAAAGGGTTTTGAACGTGCAGATAACTTCGATTATCTCACGAGTGTGTATTCAATCAGGCTCTGTGTGTGTGTGTGTGAGGGGGCGAGCCATGTATAGTGTGTGTGTGTGTGTGTGGGTCTGTGTGTGTGTAGGTTTTAGAGTCATTATGGGAATATGTGAGTGGCGGGATCAGGTAATTGATGCTGGGATGCTTGAAACTGGCAGACAGTCAGACTGGCCCAGTGCCAGTGTAAGGAGGCAGGAGGAGGAGGAGGAGAAGATTAGTGAAGAGCAGATACAGGCCACAGAAATTCCATGGCAACCAGATCGGGTGAGATATGCATTAAGAGGATTTTTTTTAAATGACGGCTTACCTTATGGTGGAATGTAGACTCACATTTTTCTGTCTTCTTTTGTTGTCTGTTTTGAATGATGTGTGCCTACGTTGACATTCACGGGTCAAGAGCTGATCTGATTCATATCAATAAACACATGACGATGCATGAAGACGCAGGTTAGATCCTTTTGTGCTTTGGCAACCAGGTAGGATGAGCATAAACCAAATATCAGTGTAACTGTGATCAACCATTCATTAGATATTCACATTCATTCCTTCTGGTTGTATTTCTGAAGTAGCATGAATAAAAGCCTCTTCTCTATCGTGACAGATTACCTAATCAAAAGTGAAATACTCTTCCTGTTGGCTGTGGTAACCCAGGCAACAGTTCCCCCGGAGACGGGCTTTGGCAAATCTCTACGGTCCGTTTAGCTGAGTCCTAACGCGTGTCCCTTGAACGGCTGCGGCATAAAGCAGCAGTTTACTGCCCTGAGCAGCGGTGATGCTGCGGCTTGTGTTTGACCAGAGATTAGACAGGTCCCGGCCCTTTGTGCTCGCTCGGCTGTTTGCCGATGATAAGCGCCGCTGCAGGCCGCGCTGATGTCTGCTCCGCGAGATGCAGAGAGAGGGGACAGAGTTAAGGTAAACTGAGCGTAGCCTTTTTCAGTTTGTTTTCAGATTTCATACATAAACCATATATTATTAACTGAGGATTTTTCCATAATTCATTTTCTAAATCACTTACAGGAAAAGACAGAGCAATCTCTTATGAGTTCAATTTGAAAATGAACAGTCCCATTATGAAACCACATTTAAATTCAGGACACCCAGATTTTCATTTGGATCTGCACCAAATTGTAAATTTTTCGTAAAAAACGATGAATTATTCAAACAAAAATGTCCCAAAATATCTTATCTCACAATGGTAAAGAAATTGGGGAATTAAAAAATCCTGAATCTGCCTGCACCAAAATTTAATAGGTTCTTGCCTGACCCACTTTTTATCCTTTTACTAAGTTTCATGGAAATCAGTCGAGTACTTTTTGCATAATCCTGCTAACAAGCAAACAAACATAGACAAAAACATAACCTCCTTGTCAGAAGTAATACGATTTCATTGAGAAATAAATACAATTCTCAGTTTGATAATGACATCTCCTCACGTGCAGAATTTACATGTAGTTTCCCACTGCCAAGTCATAACAATGATTGAGTGTCAAATGTATTAACGCTAACTGCATTATTCTTATGGATCAAGAGTTTGTCAGACAGGTGTCAGACGTTCTGGTTTCTCAGAGACGAGCTCAGCAGCAGGAGCACAATATAACCTGTGTTACAGGAATCTGGGGATTGTACTAGAGGTGATGTAATGTGCCTCCGAGCCCCGAACACACATTCAGTGAATGTCAGGCGGCTGTATGAAGGATATGAAATGATTGAAGAACATCTGAGCCATTTGCTCTCTACTCTTCCTGAGGATTTTGAAGCGCATGGTCCTGCACTGGAGAGAAAAACGGCGGCACTTCACAGGTGCCTAACGCTGCTGCTGCTTTTAGAAAACCACTGCTTACTGGAGATGTAACCGCTGTACCTCAGCCTCCAGCTGGCTGATGCTAGCTGCTGCGCTGCCAGACTTTGTTTCCATTATTCACAACTCTTGGAGCTCTGCGACGCCTAAACGGCACATACCATAATCCCATAACTACACAACTCAAACCACTGCACGTTATAGAAAGTGCTGCACAAAACCAACTCTGAATATGTAGAATTGCTTCTCCTGCAGAATGAACAAATCATTTTTTAATGATATAGTCGGATGTTTCTTAGGCTGGAAAAAATGTACAGAAAATTGGGTTTGCTTTTCACATGTGAAGAATGCAGCAGGAGAGTCCAAGTCAGACGAGTTCACAACAACAGGAACTTTCAGGCGAGGGGGGGGGGCGGCTGGGTAGAGCAGCAGGAGGCAGGACATGACAGAAATTCCAACAGAGTCTCTCAGCCTCTTTACCCCTGTAACTTAAAATGTCTGTGTTGAACCTTATTGCTAAAAGCTCTCGAATCTTTATTGGCATCTTTGTCAGCGTCTTCTACGTCCGTGCTCCTCCTCGTCACAAAGAGTTATTGATATAGTTCCATCATCATATCTGTGGGTGTGAATTTTCCGGACATTTAATTATAGGTCGCCTGCAGGAATAGTTTCCGAAAATGTCCGCGGAGCAACTCACTCAGACATTTGCATTTTCACACACAGCCCCTCTGGAGGATTCCAGGAAAGTGTGCAGACTTCTGTGTATGTCTGCAAACAGCTGTAGTGGAACCAGATGCTTTCTCCATACATGTTGCCACAGTTACCATCAAATTTAAAAGAAACACTAATAGAAGGGTGGTAGCGCTCTAAGTAATTGTTGTAGTAATTGTATTATTGCATGTGTGTGCAATTCTGAAGATGATGCGGCACAAATAAAACTAAACAATAATCAATTTTGACCGAAGAGACTATGGTGATTAGAACCCCTGCTGAACATGTGTCTGTCAGTGAGACGGATAATTTACCTTTTATTTGTGGCCTGTCATTGATCATCGCTCAATCCTTCATCTCTTTCAAATCTCACATCAGATCCAGGGGTTAAATGGAAAATAAGAAATCATTCAGTATGTTTCAGTCTTGCTTTCAAGTCGGTGTCGTTCACGGGCGAAAACAAAGATGAAATCCTGATGTGAGACGTCCAGGCTTCAGGGTTAAATCAATATTGAGATGACATTTAGAAAGTGTAGTGTGTTTGAAATTAAAAGGGCACTATTTATAACAATGCTGCCATTAAGAAAAGTATTAACTGGCTTTTAGTTTGGCCGTCTGGAGGCTCTCATGGAAAACAAACCATCCCCAGCCGGGAGAACCTCCCTCTTCACGTTATATCTGTGCATCATAATCCTCCACGGCAGCTCCTCCCACGTTCGATCGCTCCCACAGAACTATTTTAATTTCGATTTAAAGACCTGCCCGTATAGTTTTTGCAGCTGATGAGTTGTTTCAAGCCACGTCGTGATTTTAAGAGCTGATAATATAAGGAGAGGTATGTGTTGTCAATATCCTTCAAGAGCCGGTGTGCATTTCTGTAGCCGGTGGTTTTATTGATTGAAGCAGCAATACTGTTTGGTAATTGGATTTCAGCTCCCCTGCTCCAGGCGGATACACAATACACACACACACACAGACACACAGACACACAGTAACACCACACGACCTTTGTCTCCTCCAGTTCACTCCTCCAATGCGTTAACCTCCGACCTCTGACCTCTGCTCCGCCCGCAGCCTGGACCGCCTCCAGCCACAGACACATGAAAACACTTCCCACCTGTGATTGGGTGTTAGCTTGTTCTTGAACTGTTCAGTGTGTTTTTGTCGTTTTATTAGGATTGAAATGTCGGTCCGATGAATCGTCCGTCACTCTGGGTCAGACTCAAATGTCTCAGCAACTAAAACTGACAACTACTATTGCTCACATTAAATGGCCTCACACCCAAATACCTCTGAGGCTTATTGACCTGGTCCGTGCCCTCTTGACTGTTGAGTTCAGCGGGGGGGGGGCAGTGCTGGTTCCTCCCGGGTCTCACCTCGTAACCGAGCCTTTGCTGTCAGCGCTCCCACATTATGGAATTCGTTCTCTAGCTTTGTTTAAATCCCTTCTCACTATTCTTTTTGTTGAAGGTTTCACAAACGGCCTTGGTTTGGTCACATATTCTAAGCTTATTATACAAAAATTATAAATTCTTCTCTTTGTTTGACAGGAGTTGTCATCGTGATTATTTACTGTGGTGACGAAATTTTCAATCTCCAACACATAATGGCACTCGGAAAGTTTATATCTCTCAACCAAGGCTAACGCCAAGAAAGTGGAAAGAAATAGTCCTGAATCTGCCTGTTTATCTGGATGCACTAGATAATGGGTTCTTCCTCGGGTCACGCTCCACATCTGCACACAATCAGACAAACAAATTGCAATGAAAGCAAATCCTCCTTGGTGGAAAAATAGGACTTTACGACATTATTCAAACTGTTCCGTTCAGACTTGGGCCTGAAAGATGTTAACACACATGCAATACTCCCAAGTTTAACTTCAAGTGATCCGCAGATAAATGATGAATGCATTTCTGTCGGCTACATTCGTTCTATTTATACTGAGCGTTAGATCATTTAAAACCCACACATTACTGGTGATGGGCCTCTGAGTGTGTTGCCGTTATAACCATGGAGATGTAAGTGCCAGGCCACGTCGGTGTGGATGAATTAATGAGGCTGCCCAGAAACACACCCGACGGTTGCGGTGCTCGAGACGCATTAAAGAGAATGTCAGAGGGCTGCGGGTTCGGCTCTCCAGATTTACCGCTGCGGTGAGATCTCTGACCGACTCCTGCAGAGGGCCGACTTCCAGAGGCCGGCAGACGGATGCAGCAGAGGGAAGAGATGCTGAGGGAAGATAGTGTCGAGAAGATAAGAGAAGGAAACAAAGCTTCCGTGCACAATCTGAGAGGAACACATCTCCACTGAAGACCGTCCATCCCTCCTCCACTCTGAAATTCCATCAGTCTTATCGTTTGCTGACTTTTAACAACGTAAAAGCCGAGTGTCTTTTCAATTTTTTTTTGCATTTCCATCTTCGCCTGTAGAAACCACCGTCTAATGAGTGTCGGCCATGTTCCAGAGCGAAGCTGGTAATTTAGCATGCTGTATTATTAATCAGAGTCGCCGTGTGATTTTGCAGCAATTTGAACGCTTATTTCCCCCCATAATGCTTCAGGGGTCGGAGTAATGAGTCTCCTTCCTAATGACTTTAGCAGTTGACGGAGAAGACAGGACAGGCGCTTATGGAATCAAAGGTTTTTGTCTGGCAGGATGAGGGCACAGCGGCGTGTTGTGTGTGTGTGTGTGTGTGTACAGTGTGTGTCCACATGCTCAACACACACTCCTGATCAAAAAAAGCAGAAAGAATGTGGAAGCCGTAGAGTGAAATCTAGAAAGCGGTGGGAACAGAGGAGGATGTAAAACAAACACCACCGAGGGAAGCTGACAACACACAGCATCAGGCTGCTCGTCATCCTGTCTGACAGACTTTGTGATCGGTTGTGTAGTCATCTCTGCGTCCACGTCTTCATTTCTGCTGTAATTACGTTTAAAGTCTGTGTGAGGATCAGTTCCCTCTGTATACATCCGCTACCTGCCTGTCAGCTTTTCGTCTTTCTCTCTGTCTCTTTTCATCTGTTTTTCCTTTTTACCAGATCGTCTGTCTTCCCTTGTTTTCCTTGTCTCCCACGTTTGAACGCCTCCCCACATTTTAAACCTAAAGAATGTGACAGGTCTGGCGTTTCGCTGGCAGAAAACTCCTGGAAACTTATCAGCATAAGACTCGAGCAACAAAGAAGTGAAACACAACCGAATTCAGCAGTTAAACAACTGATAAGTCAGTCGACAGGAAATTGATTAACAACAACCTAGGTTGATTCATTGTCGGTTCCAGCTTCAAATGTCAGGATATGTTGCTTTTCTCTGTGTTAGATTGTTTCAAACTGAACATCTTTGTGTTTCTTTTGCTTTATTTGAACAAAAACAGCAGTCTGAAGAGATATTTTCAACATATAGTAAAGATAGGATGGGGACCTTTGCTCAAAACTACTTTATCAAAGCCCTTAAACAATGCAGATCAATTGTCAATTATAGAATTAAAACACGTTGAATCCAAACACTGAGATAATCCACATTCTGTGTGATGGTAGCACCCAAGACGTTCACTGTATATCTCTCTAAGCAGCACATGATGCAGCCGCCGGCGCTGCTGCAGCTCAGCCTCACTCCTCGCAGCAGGCGGCCTGGCTGTCACATCACATACTTGTTTATTATTCCGTTGACAGATATTTATGACACGGAGAAACATAGACAAACAGTTTGCATCTGTTCCCGTGGGCCGTTTAGGAAAACTCACCAAACCGTGCAACCAAGACAATGGCTCATATCAGGAGTGTTGGCATGGTGAAGCCACATGGTAAACATGAGCAGCTCAGCAGGTAGACATGTACCCGTCTCCCTGTCTCTCTGATCGGCTCGCTGTTCTCTCCTCCTCCCATAGTGTGATTTCAGGCTGCGCTCCTTCCTGTGTCGCCTCTCTTTCTCTCATCCCTCCATCCTGAAACAAAGAGATTACATCACTGCAGGGGGCGCTGTGTTTTTTCTTTTTAAAGGAACAGTATCTTTAATTTGGCGTTCATCCCAGCTTTATAACTGAAACCCACTGCTGCTGCTGGTGGTGGCGGTGCTGGGTCGAATCCACAGAGAGATTACCTCCAGGAAACAAATTGGTTTATTATGATTTCTCAGCTCCAGTATGTTGATAAAGCCAGGAAGTGGGAGCAGGGAGTTTACCGGCAGATGGACGTCAGGCCGCTGTGATTGCTGGTTTGATCAGTGAAAAGGAATCTGTGATTAATGGATTGCATTTGAAAAGGGAGATGATGAAAGTTACTGTCATCGGTCCATTTGGCTCTCAAATGCTGCAAAGACACGTACAAATTAATTCATAAAATAAAACCAGGAGAAAGCGTATAACTCATCTCACCGTTTTAAAAAGCAGCTTTCGATTAATTAATTTCCGATTGCAATTTTAATTGGGTTCCTCCTTGCGCCACGTCCCAACCCTCCATGAAATTCCACGGAAATTGGTTCAGGAGCTTTTGCGTAATCCTGCGAGCTGTCAAACAAACGCAGATAAAAACATAATCAACAAACATCAGGGGACACATTTACCTCTGCAAGTGATTTGAGTGGCTAAACAAACACTTAGTTACATGAAGTCCAAGTCTTCATCTTCAGCAGTTGTATGAAGAACACCTTCAGGATTCATCTAAATCTCGTGGGAAGCATTTAGGTTTCGGATCTAGCGACACAGAATGGCGTTTCCGGGAGGGATGCACCACTGTGACCGCAAAGTAAAAACCGAGCATTCATCTACCGGAACTGTCTCCTCAGTCTGAGACTCGTCTGAGAGGCTGACAGGAGCCGCCACTTCCTGATTTTAAAATTGCAGATATGGAGGAATTTAAGAATAGCACCATGCACCCGGGCTCTATGTGGCGCTGCCTCCGCCCCTCTAATGACAAGATAGCGACATTTATCAAATTAGCTGCTGTCAAGTGCCTGCACGGGCGCTGGAGGATTATGGGAGGAAAGGCTGCGTTGGAGTTAATTTGACGGCATGTCTGGCCCCCCCCCGACCCACCCCCACCCCCAGCGATGCAGCGGCTGAGGCATCACTTTAATTTCCAGAGCTTTTTCCACTTTCACTTGCCTGCCAGCCCCCCCGCCCCCTGTCCTCTGTGCTAAATTGTCTCTAGATTGGATATTTAGGGGATGGGGGGGATGCTCTCTCTTTCTATTCTCCCCCTTGCATCGACTCTCACCCCACACTCCCCTCTCCATCCCGGTTCACACTTACAGGAACACACTGCATTTAAATATGACACCATTTATTCGGAGGCCAGAATTATTATTTTTTATAAATTGCAGCATTATTCAAGGGAGAGGGCTCCAGCTTCTTTATCTGCACCATCCAGATTTGGCCTCTTCAGTACGATTAGCCCTCTCAAGTCCACTGTGGCCCACTAGCTCACTGTATGGGAGTCAGATTTATGGAGGGCGAGCCGGAGGAAGCCATTAAAAGGCAGCGTTTCGATCTCTGATTACTTTTCTCCTCTCTTCACAAATAGCTGGATTAAGAAAGAGGGCTCTGTTGTAGCGTAACATTAGCATCCTATGGGGCTGGGTGGGGCTTTAAGGTAAAGGCGTGTGAATGCATTTGCAATTGTGTGTGTGTGTGAGGGAGGGAGGGAGGGAGGGAGAGAAAGCTTGAGGTGGGGTTATATTGGCAGTGTTAGGATGACAGGCCTCCACCCAGAGTCCAATAAAGGCGTCAGCAGCCGGGGCAGATTTATGGCGGCCGTGCTGAGTGCAGAGCATGATGGGGGATGGAGCGACAGCGAGCTCACTATCCAGGATATCTTACGCCTCCTTAGAGAGTCTCTCTCTCTCTCCCTCTCTCTCTCTAATTTCACAGCTCTCATTCTGTCGCATTGTCTCTATTATCTCTCTCTTCATTGTAATTCATGATTTTCTGTCTTATTGTCGACATTTTTCATAATTATTTCAGACTTAAATGTGAAATATTTTTTTTATCCCCCGTTTATATATTATTTTTTGAACCCCCTCCTTTCCTTCAGCAGCACACAAAGCGATTCAGAGCTTTTAGGAAACAGTTGTTTCCTTTGTCTGTTTTCCACCGAGCGCTTTATCTCAACTAAACTCAGACAAGCTGTGTTGAGTGGCCTCTTACAATCGGTGCAAAGACTGAAGTGTAAAAACATTCAAGTTGTCACATCTGAAATGCAGAAAAAGTCTGAACCAAGGTTCATGTCTTGGTTAGGTTGTTAGGGAGCAGATTCAAGACCTTTTACCTTACCTATACTTGACATTGATTGGTTTGTTGACCGGTTTGCGTCTGATTTGGCTAATGTTTTCTTTCCCTTTAAATAGAGAAATTGAATGAAGCAGTTGACATTGTCATGGGCCGCTGATCCCAGGCTCCTTTCACATCATGTGTCTGTCTGACCCAAACAAAGCAGATCCCTCAGAGGAGTCAGCAGACAGGCAGAGGCTTGGTGGCTGTTTCCCTGAGCTCCCAGTCTTCATACTGGGCAAAGCAAACATTTGCATTGGTCCAGCTTGTCAACAAACAGTCGAGCGCTATCAATCTTCTAATTGAACCATCAGCAAGAAACTGAGTATTTTGCTAGTTGAACATTGTCAAAACAATACTTGAAACCTTGTGTATTCTGTTAAGTGGGATGTCCTGTCAACAGACCAGTGTCACATGACACCCTGGCAGCAGCCCTCGACCCCGGCCTGTGATATTGTTTTGGAAAGACCCGTGTGTTGCCGTGGCAGCAGGAGCTCCAGCTTTTCCCGGTGTGATTGTATTTTTTCCACCTGCAGCAGGAAAAAACGGCCTGTCCCCTCCCAAACGCTGTTTCCATGTAACCACTTCACAGCAGTGTGCGTGTGTGTGTGTTGCTCTGGTATGTATTCATGAGGAAGAGGAAGATGCTGATGTGTGAGCTGCATGAGGATGAGGAGGATGAGGAGGATGAGGAGGATGAGGAGGATGAGGAGGATGAGGCCACAAATCAACGGGCGAGCAGTGGCGTTCAAAGAAAGAATGTGAGAGACAGATGGAGAGAGAAAGGCGATGTCAGACGTGGACAGACTGAAGCTCAGTGTTTGACGACCACAGGCTATAGTGACCCATTAACTTAACCTGTGAAGCTCAGCCCCTCCCCCACTGGAAACTGCTGGTCATAGACACGCTCATGCTCAATATTGGCCTACATCCATAAAGTAATAGGATGGTTCAAAGATACACATGAACACAATATCAGGTCACACCAGTTATTGTGTATTAGTGTTTTTATTAATCCCTCATTTGTTCATTCATTTGTTTTCTCTTGTTTTATTTGTATAAAACAGACACACCAAAGCTTTTTCAGCTTCTGGCTTTTGTGTGTTTTTGTTCCGTGGAGACATCAGTTCCCCAGAAGACGCTCGGTTTAGTCAGAGTCGGAGCTGTGGTGATTCATTTGGCATTTCACGCAGCCTCGGTTTATCTGCAGTTTATCATTAGTATTCATGACTGTGGTTTTTTAGGCTTAGCACTGTGACCCCCCCCCTCTCAACCAGGAGACAGTTTTGTTCTAAAAATTGTTTGGATGTTCAATATCTTCGGCCTAAAGGCTGTGTGTGGGCTTTAAATCCACACAGACACACACATCTCCAGTGTGTTTGTGGTGACAGCATTTTTCCAAAGCAGGGTGGTACGACGATTAGAGCAAGTCCTGTAGTTCTTGAATAAATCTTTGGAGGAGTTTTTAAACATGAGCTTGAGATGGTGCATTCCCTTATGGAGGTGGGGTCAGGAATAAAAAGGAAAAAGAAAAACACGCCTGGATGGCACCCACTCGTCTCCCTGGATCCATTATAGATCATACATGTGACAAATGTGTTTTATTTTGTAAGCATGTTGCAACAAGCTATATAAATGTTAGATATGGGAAATCAGTTCTACTTTCCGGGATCTAGGATGCAACAAAGAAAATACTTGATAAATAAGAGTGTTAATATTAACACAAGAGTCTGGAAATACCCCAAAATTTCAGCATATGTGCAAAATAACAGCAGCGTCACATGCTATGAATAATGATGAATGGAGAATGTGTAGTACTCTGCTCAGTTTGGTTTGCTGCAAGGTTTGGCATTGAGGGAGGACATTGTTTACACACACACACACACACATGAAGAGAGCCCATGTTGGTCTTTGCCAGGCAGTTTGCCAACGCTCGGCGCGGGCACAGTGGGCAGCCCCCCCCCCACAGGCAGCAGCGAGTACACGGAGCAAGCGGTGGGTGGGCTGAAGGTCAGACGAGGCCCGGACACACTGGCATTGTTCTCTCTCTCTCTCTCTCTCTCTGTCTCTCTCTCTCTGTCTCTCCCTTACCCCCTGACCTTTGACTTTAGGAGCATATGTCTGTGTGTGTGTGTGTGATGGTGTCAACCAAATATGAATGAGTGGATTTATGGATGCAATGGAGGCAGAAGAGATCCAGTGCTGAAGTAGATGTCAGCTGAGCGTGTTTCAAAGTAAACTGGTGTGAACTGGACGGCGCTGGATGGTGTGTGTGTGTTTGTGTTCATCTCTGGCATGTTATTGCTCTGAGTCAGCACTGAGGAGGCCCGGCTCTCGTCTCTGCTGAATGTAGAAGTGGGGGGGGGGGGGTGAGCAGAAAGTTCTTCTGTGTGACGTGCAGAGATGTTTGATGTCTTCCCCTCAGCTGTTGCACACCAGATTCCCAGAACCGCTGACTGTACGCTCGCTCTCCTCCTGGAAGCTGAACTGTTCTACTCGTCATGTTCAGTGGAAGTCGCTGGTTGAACTTTGAACAGAATCGATTGTATCTGTTTCTCTCCCACCTCATCTTCTAATGAGCATCCCTTGTAATCATAGTGGAGACCACTCTGTGACAGTAGATTAGAGCTGCTGTTTCCCCACAGACACCGGGCCCGTTGCAGAAGCAGGTCAGAGTGCGGTTTTGCCGAAAATTTCCCTCGAGGTGCCGCACTCGGATCTCAAATTATTCGAACCTTGACCCAGTTTGTTGTCGGCCTTTTCAAAGTGCTTCCTCTCTTGTTGAGCGTCGTGTGAGGTTTTTTGCTTATGAATGCATGAACAAAGATGCAGGGGGGAAACTCATTTGGTGTGCCCCAGTTTCCAGAGCTGCTTTAATTAGCGAAATTAATTCTGGAACACGTGATGAAGTTCTGTGCAGGCAGCCTCACTGTGATCCTGCCCAGCATGCATCGGGATGTCAGGTTAAATCAGAATAACCTTAACACAAATATCAGTATTACATGTACTGTACAGTATCTCACCTTTGTTAAAACTCAGTGCAGAACAGAAAGCTTCATAATAAGCATGAATTTGGTCATTTGCAAGTTGAGTAAAGTCTAAATGAGTAAACTGAACTTAATACAGTTGCCGTGTATCAATGTCTGATGGTTTTCTTCCTCTCTTATCACAGATGGTCACTTCACCGGGACTCCTCCCTCATACGGGTACGATGCAGACCGCGCCGAGGAGCAGCGGCGGCACCACGACATCCTGCCGTACATCGATGACTCGCCGTCGTCTTCGCCGCACCTCAGCTCCAAGAGCCGCAGCAGCCGGGACACGCTCTCCTCGGGGTCGCTGGAGTCCTCCAAATCGGTCTGTATGCCATCCCACCGTCCTGTGTCTCATGTCAGTGGCAGAAAGATGCAGCAAATCAGCTATTTAACCTTTGAACGACTTAAAATCGATAAAGTCCCTAAATAATAATATAATATGATATATTTCACATTTCTATGGCTGGTATCACTATTCACTGGCTTATACGTTGACCTCAATACAGTCCAGGAAGTATGCTAATCTATTCTTACAGCAATCCTACGCCATCAGAAGCCGTCAATTGATGAGAAATCAAATCTGCCATTAAAGAGGATTGATAAAGCACAATTTCTCCCGCCGTTATAACCTCAGAGCCAGTCATCCGGGGAAGAAACTCATCCCCTGTAAGAGTCTGGCTTTTTCTCATCCAGGGTATTAGGCAGAATTACCTATCACCTCCATCACCCCCCTCGCTGCCTTCATCCTCTTACCCTCCTCCCTTCGCTCTCTCTTGTCTGCGGAGGGAGAAGCGGTGATCTATGACGTCTGGTACACATACGCACGGCTGCACACACGCGCACATACAAACACACGCACACACACACACACAACCCCAGAGTCAGCAAAGATGAGAATGGTCGTGAATGCTACAGCCAGGATCTATTTCACGCTACATACACGTATATGTATTATTTATACGTATATATCCATCCACCCATTTACGTCCGCTTAGACTAAGATAGAATGGTGTTCCAGATTCCCCTTCTCCCCAGCCTGGATTTCCAGCTCCTCCTGGGGGATCCTCAAGCGTTCCCAGTCCAGATGGGATACAGTATGTAGTCCCTCCAGCGAGTTCTGGGTCTACCCCTGGGTCTTGTCCCACCTGGGCGTACACAGTCAAATTCCAAAACTCGTCCTGATAACACGCCTGAGCTTCCTCACTGTGCCTCCAAATCTGCTCGCTCTACTTCTACGGCTGAGCTCAGGCGCCCATTTCAACTGCTTGTATTCACGCTCTCGTTCTGTATGTCACCACCAAGAGCTCACGGCACAGCTCCATCTCCACCACAGCAGTGCGGTCCTTACCTATTTATTATTTTTACGATAAATCACGCACATTTTCTCTTCCATTTCTACATTTTCCCAGTTGCCATCGTCGTTGCCTCATTATTTTCTGCCCCATAGACGTGTTTGCAGGTAGCTGCTGAACGTGCTCCAGCCATATGTTGGATTAGAATGGAGGGGTATCATGGGAGAATGTAATAAGCTAATACTGATCCTCTCCACTGTGCCCTTGGTGGAAGTAATCGCATCAGTGGTCACAAAGCGGTATCAGTTACTCAGCCCCTCAGTCTCTGCTCTCTGTCTGAGCAGGAGAGCCGGCCCGCGCCTGTCAATCTGATTGATGGCTCGCATCTGCCAATAAACGATGAATCACTTGACTGCACCCCGACCTTTGACCTGTGAGCTAGGAACTCTCAATGATTTTAATTTCTTTGCATGCATGTAAACACACACACACACACACATGTCTTATCTTGTGTTCACGTTTTTGTGTCAGAGCAGGATGATGAATTTGTTGAAGAGGATTTGCTGAGTAAACTCATGTTCAGAGGCAGAAACCTTGTGCAAACGTCGGGCAGGAGGGTGTGTGTGTTCGTCTGTGTGTGTGTCTGTGTGTGTGTGTGTGTGTGTCTGTGTATGTGTGTGTGTGTGTTAAGGGTTGACGGAAGCAGCGCCGGATGATCCCAACAATTTATTCATCAGTGAGTTCTCCAAGCAGCCAGACAATCTTTCAATAACTGCCAAGAAAATGGAGTTACCGTCGTCCTTGCTCTGCCCTTGCCCCCCCCCCCCTCATCCAGCAGCGTCCCAGTCTGCAGCTCTAATTGATGAGTCAGAGGCCAGACGTGCTCTGATTGGCTTAGACAGAGCTGACGGTTCTATGACGTCACTGTGATGAGTCATCACCATCAGCGGGACGGCAGCTGATCTAATTTTCCTCAGCGGATCGTGTTCTCTCATAATAATCTGACTCCTTCCCGCACTAGGGGGGGGGGGGGGGGGTCGGTGATTGGAAGTCAGCTACTGACGTGTGACTCCTGTGCTGTGATATGTTATTTTTTAACAATCTGTCAAACACACTGACCACATCTTTCACCAACACACGCTTTTATCATTTTCATCACCAAGGAGAAGAAGAGGAGAGAGAAAAGAAACAATGTGAAAACTACTAGAACTTCCATGTCGTGTTTTAGTGTGACAATGTTTCTTTGGATAGTTCAGACTTTCATAACCAATCGCAGGAAGTTGAGACGACATTAAAAGTCAGAAAAAGAAGCAGAAGCAATTCGCAGGATTGCTTTTGGATTTGGCCTCGGATGATGTAATGTTGGAACAATGACGATGTTCATTTCACTGGTAATAAAACTAAAAAAGATTTTACAGTGGCAATGATATCAATGAAGTGAACCGTATCATTCTTTTTCTCCATTCAGCTGGAAAGGCTTTTATTCTATGCACTTTCCTCAAAAACATAGAATATCCTTATTTACTCACTTTTTAAGTAACATTTATTTGGGATAAACATTTCTGAATAAAAATATATAAAAAATATAAAAAGTGAAGTAAAAAGTGAAATGCTAAATGCAAAACAGTTAACAGTGTCATATTGCAATATGCAATGTAATGCAGTATAATATGATATGGTATAATGTGTTAATTTAACACATCCTAGAGGTGTGGGGGTGGAATAAAAGTCTGAGTCAGATGGAGGTCCCGGGCCTTGTTGATAAGGCCAACTGCAGTCGGGAAGAAGCTTGTCTTGTGACCCCCAAACCCCCACATCCATATGATTCCCTTACCACCCCCCCCGCCTGTCCGACATCGCACATTAAGGCCACAACCAGAGAGAGGCAATTTCCTTTTCTACTAAGTCAGCACTAAACGTCCATCTGACCAACTCCACCGGATTAGGAGGCTCAGTGAGATGAAAATCTGCCTCGTTGTAATCTATCACGTCTGTAATGAAGCTTCGGTGCTTGCACAGCATGCTGTCTTATAATTAAAAGCGTGGCGTGATGCAGCATCGCAAGCAATCCTATGTGTGGAGCAGCTCGGCAGACACGACTCCGTCAACATGCAGGAATCAGACACCCGGAGGAAACCTGGTTTTCTCCTCTAGCGCAGGATCATTCTGAAAAAGGCTCTTTTACAGTCGTGCCGAGTTTGGAAGGGATCTCGTTAAATATTTCACAAAGCGACGGGGGGGCAGAGCAGGAGGCTAAACAGATTAGAATTCACAAACTGAACATTTAAAAGGGTTAATAAAGTGTGGAACAAGCTCACTTCCATCCCCTCCAACCTGAGAGGAGGAAAAAAGAGACGGAGATGGAGAATAATGTTGTTATTCTATCTCTGTCTCCTGAGCAACAACAGCAGGCTTGTCCAATAAACACTGTTTGTATTGATCCCCGTGAACCTCCTGGAAACATCATCCGCGCATAAACAAATCAGAAGCAAATGGGATACACTAACCTGTGTTCCTCCGCTCGGGGGCTTTGTTGACGCCGAATGGGGCTTAAATGTGAAATACTAGATTTTATAATGCAAGGACAGAGACTCACAAACCTAAATATACTCCGAGCAGGGAAATTGTGTTTTTGTTTTAACTGTTTTGATGACGGAGAAACAAATGCAGACAGACAAGCCTTCAGTCTGAACCCAGAGAGGGGCTCATTAGTTGCCATGGTGATGAATAAAAGATGATATGTCTGGAGATGTGGGTCCTTCCTTGGGGAGTCGTCTGGGGGTCTGAGAGGATGAGTTCACACTTTATGACTCTCGCCTCCCCTCGTGCAGCTGAGTAACATGTGGCCGTTTCCTCCTTGGGATTTTTTTTTCTTCTTTTGTGATGCTTGAAATGGACGCTTGTGTGTCTCATGTACTTCTAGTGTCGGGTCAAAGTCACACATGCACATGCTGATACTTGTAGCTCAGGATTCTACATTCATTTTTCATCCATTTACAAACATTCAAGGGGCTCCGTTCGCTGCCTGAGGCTTTTCTCTCTTTCAAAGTCAGCAGAGACGGACGGATTTAAAGCTGCTGCAATCCAATGTAACACATTTAAAAGCAATCATATATCATAGAAATATGACTTATTTACTCCCAGTGCCCTTTTATTTGCAAAAGAGAAAACTTTGCTGCTCGGCCTCGACATAATACGCAAACTAAAGCATTTTTTTCTAGGGGGGAAACTGATGTTATTAACAGCGCAGATCCCTCCACTCATCTGTGTGATGCATAATACATGTGTGTCACAATCAATCCGTTCATCCTCCACGTATGAAAGAAAAAGACAGAGGGAGAAAGAAAATGCAAATAGTTTATGTCTCTCAGTGAAGGAAACTATTTAAGATGAGGAAAGATAAAGAGGAGAATCTGCAAATCCCATTCCACTTGTCGTCTGTGTCTGATTTCTTTACATTTGTATTAATAAATCAAGTAATGTCTGGGTATTATCTTTGGCTGAGATCGTGAGAAAGCTAGAGCCGAGTGCGGCGTCTATGAATTATGTTCCCGTCTCTCTTTACATGACTCTATTACGCAGCCTGGTCCAAGCAGCACAGAGCTGCCATGGCAAAGGATTGATGGTTATTAAACTGTAATCACGACGTGTACAGTTTGAGTGCCGTTTGTAATTGTTCACAATATCTTCAGTCGAGTCGCTGGAATTAAATCTGAATTTATGACGTGCCGGCTCGCGTGAGGCTTTTAAATCATGTTTTTTGGCCAACAGGTTATTTAGTCGTTTGGCCTTGTGCAAACACTGGGGCCGTAAAAAACCCTGGACTGGGTTTCATAATCCTCGGGGCCAGAATCTGCTTATGCAGTGGCCATGGAAACATTAACCTTCTCTCACTAAAATAAATGCATAAACCCACACGCATCCAGCCCGTAAAAAGACTGTACATCTTTTATGATGTGTATGTATAAAATGTTCGAACTCTGCCAGAGTCCAGAGTCTCAAACATGATGATTCTCTACTTTTACTCTTTGATATTGATGTCAATTTTATTATAAAACAAGCAATTTGTTGAAATCACCTTTGGCTCAAGGGAATTGTGATTAAAATATTTAATTTTTAAGACTGAACTGAGCTTTTAATCTGAAAATAAACTGCAAAAGTTTTCCGTCTGACCTTTATCACATCGCCTTTGTTTTACTCCATCTCGATTCCAGACAGTCAAACACAGACTGAATGAAGTCTCGCCCTCTAACTCTTCTTCATGTCTGCCCTCTTTCCACTCTTTATCCTCTCTTAATTATCCTGTATCTAATTTAAGTCTCCATCTTTTCCTCTCCTCCTCCTCCTCCTCACCCTTCCCACCCCCATTTTCCTTCTCTCTTTCCTCCTCCTCATGGCCTGAGGGGCCGGATGCTTCCGCGTACCAACCCGGACTCGGTGTGTGTCAGTGTACGAGTGTGTGTGTGCGCCCTCACTTGGCACTGCCACATTCTCTCAGACACACACACACACACATATTTATAAGTCAACCCTGTTCCCACGGGAGACCCTGCCTGTTGGAGTTATTTCAGACTTGGTGGTTAAACAAGACAGCCCGAGGAATCTCTGTCTCTCTGTTTTCTTTCATGTCCGCACTCCTCCGTGAGCTTTGACTGGGCTGAGGGGAGGAAACCGGGGAGGATGACTAGCAGGTGCAATTGTTGCCGTTTGATTCTCCAGACTGAAGCGCTCACAAACGGAAGAAACCTGCAGAAGTTTCAAGCGCAGCTAAAAACCAGGAGCTCTTCAATTTTAGATTTACAAACAAGGCGTTTTAGAGGTTCTTAAAATGAGCAGATGTAAGGGATAATACGATGCTTTGAATGTTCTTCATGCCGTGTTCCAGTTTGAAAACAGTTACCAATGTTTCTGGATGTTGTTGTAACTCTGTGTTTTTTTTCTGTGTGTTTGTTACAGACTGAATGTGACCTGGAAAAAGGTTTGGAGATGAGGAAGTGGGTCCTGTCTGGGATCCTGAACACAGAGGAATCGTACCTCAGTCACCTGGAGGCTCTGCTGCTGGTGAGAACTCACACAAGCTGCTTTTTCTCTGTCTCAGTCGGTTGGTCCGGAGTTCATGTCCCGACATTTTCTGGAACTTTTCCAGAGTTCATTTCCCGAAATTGATGATTGTTAAAGGGTAGAGCACTCACTTTGTTTGTCTTTGGTGCCACTTGTCATATCTGGAAATATAATTGCTTCTTTCTAGTTTTGTTGGCACAAAATAGTCAAATAAACGAACTGCAGAGAAAAAGACACATTCTAAGATTATGCTTCAAATCCTTCCCTAAAATTTGGGACCATGTAATATTTCCCTAACAGCAGCCTCTGTGGCCACAAGTTGAAATAAAGGCTAATGGCCCGTTTAATGTCCCTTTTATTTCTGGACTCAGTTGCTTCATAGATGCTGTCATCGTTATCTTTCTTCTGGCAACAGATTAAATGACTCGTATGTGATAATCATAGTTTCGTGGCAAACAAGTTTACTGTTGTGATTCTCTCATTAACAGAAACACAACTCAGAATAAACACAAAATGTTTTAAATGTCTGCTTAAAGGGACTCTTACCTTTGTTTCATTTTTACACTTTTTTTGGATAAGGTTAAATTGGTATTAATAAGGTAATGACACTCTAAAATGCAAGACAGACCCACCAGGAGTAAAAACAAACAATTATTTCACTCTCATAATATTTAGTGAAAACTTCAACCAATAAAATTCTTCGGACCGAAGGACCTTATTGGCCGACAGACCTGTCTGTTTGCTGCATGGACATGCAGGTTTTCCGTCTGCTTCTTGTGGCGCATTCGGGCCCGTCATCATATGTGAATGTAAATGTATATATCTTACCGGTGCTTCTGAATCCGAATCCATTGCTTTGGTAAACAAAAACTCACGTGCGTGCGCGGAGGCAGTAGGTTGTAAGTCTGCTTTTAAATAAAGTTTCTTCAAAAAAACACCGCGGATGGGAACGAGGGGGTGGGGCATTGGAGGAAGGCGGGATGATTTGAATGTGCTGTAATTCTCAAATGCAACAAAGGTAAGAGTCCCTTTAAAAGCAACATGCTCACCACTGCAACTTCTTTCTGCTTTTGTGATAGAATCGTTATTCTGTACTTGAAGCCTGAGTCATTCTGTAAAGTACTTAAAGTTCACCCACACATGCACTGTATGGAAAGAGCCTTTTTCACACCTGTCATCTGTACTGTTTGTTCCTCCCCAGCCCATGAAGCCTCTGAAGGCTGCAGCCACGACGTCGCAGCCCGTCCTCACCGTGGCCCAGATAGAAACCATCTTCTTCAAAGTGCCTGAGCTGTACGAGATCCACAAGGAGTTCTACGACGGACTCCTGCCTCGAGTTCAGCAGTGGAGCCACCACCAGAGAGTCGGGGACCTCTTCCAGAAACTGGTGAGGGGGCAAAAGAAAGAGATTTGGGCTTCGGTTTCGGGACATTTGAGGTTGTGGTGGGAAGTTACCCCTGATACAAGTAACAAGGGGACACTCAAAAACATACACATGGATGCAGACCCAAAACAAACCTAATCTTAGATCGGCATTATTCACATTAATGTCATTTCTAGAATCGAGAGGCTTTCCATCAGCAAATTCAATAAACCAATAAAAAAAATGCCGATTTGATTTTTGTAGTGATTCTTTTCCTTTATCATATTAAATCCGGACAAATTAAATCTGAATTGTCCTTCTCTTCCCATTTCCTCCTCTCTTTCTCTCTCTCTCTCTCTCTCTCTCTCTCTCTCTCTCTCTCTCTCTCTCTCTCTCTCTCTCTCTCTCTCTCTCTCTCTTTTCCCTTCTGGTCGTTTCTGCCAAACACGTCCGAGCCAAACGTACACTGGGTCTATTTAATCATTTTCACAATGGGTCAATTAACCCACAATGAATCATTTGTTAGTTCCGTCCTAAATATTCTCCCCCTCTCTCCCGCCAGCGTCTCCTTCACTCTCCCTCTCTCTCTTTTCTGTCTCTTTCCCCCTCAGATTCACATGTGCTCGAACACACACACACACACACACACACACACACACACACACACACACACACACACACACACACACACACACACACACACACACACACACACACACACACATAGAGGGAGGTGCATGCATGTTTCACAATGCCGCCTTTCTGAGTCCATCACTCCACTGTGTGCTTTGTGTCTCAAAGAAGCTGCTATAAATAGGAGCCTCTCTCTTTCACTCTCTCTCTCTTAGTAACGTATCCCATCAGCCTTTTCTTCCCTGGGGACTCACCTTGCAGTCCAGCGAGCACAATATCCATTTATTTTAAATCAAACCCTTTATTTAGATGCTTGTTTATATATTTTCTTTCTAAAAACGGCTCCTCGGTCACAATAAAACAACTCTCGGTTCCTGGAAAACAGATTTCATGGTTCTAATATGGGTGATGAATAAATAGTGAGCAGAGTGGCTGTAGTCTGTGAACAGTGCTTGAGAGCTATTGTTACTGGAGCTTTCTTTAGGAGATGGAGTGAAGATCGGCTTCGTCTGGTGCTTGTGATCGTGCAAGAGCCCTTTTCCTTTGTCTGCTTTTAACCATTACGTCAGCCTGACAAACACGTGCTTTTTTTTACCCGCTGTATTTACACTTTTTCTATCGGTATCAACAATCTGGCTGTGGTTGTCACTCTGCACACACACACACACAGACACAGACACACACACACACACACACACACACACACACACACACACACAAATACACACACACAGACAGACACACTAGTGCATCCCACAGTTTCTGTCCCATTTCTTGCCAGCTAATAAAAGTCCGGATGAGAAGATGCTGAACCTACAAAAAAACAGAGAGGCAAAATGCTTCACGTCAGTCGTTCTTTTAGGAGGTGGAGAAGGAGGGAGGAATAGCTTAGATGGGAGCAGAGGAGGAGATAAGGGCAAAGAATGGAGGGGGGGTGTAGGCTGAAAGAAGATGAGAGGGTATCCGAGTAGATTTGCTGCTGCGACTCTGATAGAGCCGTCTCGCCGTGACGCTGAAGTTTTTTTAGGAAATCGTGAGACATCAGAGGAGAAGACGAGAGAGAGAAAAGAGGAAGAGGCAAAGTGCCGGTGACGGGTTATGAGCGTGAGTGTCGGGGAGAAGTGTTTGAAGGTTGGAAATTGTGCTAAATCACACTAGTGCTCCTTCTTCTCCTAAACACTTGGAAGAGGTGAAGGTTTTACACCTCAAAGACAGACGGAGATAAACTGACTGTTGCTCTGCAGAGATTGACGACCAAAGATGCTCGTGGATCTGTGGAGGAAGAAGATAACCTCTTGATCCTTTGTTTGGCCTCACAACCATGTGTGCTTTATGTATATAGTGTGTGTGTGTGTGTGTGTGTGTGTGTGTGTGTGTGTTGGAGGAAATACGAGTACTTGGATTATCTGTGTTCCGAAGCTTGAACATCAATGATCAGGAGAACACAGGATGTCAGAATCCAAGGCTGGACGCACACCATACTACATACCACACTACCAAGTCACATTTTGGATAGAGATGCCTTCAATTCCTAATTCTGGATCTGTAACTCCTAGTTTAAGCTTCATAAACTTCATAATGTATTTGCTACGTATTTGAGAATGAATATCTGCTCGACTCATTCACAAACCAAGCGGCGAAAATTCAATCTCCAGCCGTGGTCCGTCATGAGGCTGCTCTTCTTAATGCTGTTTTCCACACAGAGTCTCACCACAAGACAAATCCCCAACTGAGAAATCCAAACACCCCGACACGTTCTTTCATCACCTAAAGCCAGTTTTCTGCTCTCTCACACTCGGTGAAGCCTTCACGCCGTCTCGTGCCGCTCGGTGGCAGGCGCGCTCTCACACAGTCGACCTGTCACGCTCTGAATGCTGCAGATTGTGTGGCCCAGGGCGGGACACAGGATTGTGAAAATTGCTCCACTCCTCCTTTTTTCCACCACTTTTTACCTCTTCCTGGATGTGCTTGATTCATACAGAACGCCCACAGATCCATTTTGAGACGATTTTGATGCATGAAATTCACAAGCCAATTTTTTAAGGTACAAATTTCTGCTGTTTCTTTCTTTCTTTTTTCCGATATACGACGCCCACACATAGTCAAGCTGCCGGCAGTAACACAATGTTGTTTAGAAAACGTGTGACTTCACATCAGGGCATGTTAGGAAGGTTAGGGTCAGCCTCAAAATAGTTTAGAAAAGAATGAATGAGCTCATTTGTAGATGAAGTTATAGTCATTGGTTTATAGATGTGTGCCCTTAATGATAATAACAACAATTATTTATTATTAATATTAATAGTAGAATTGTTAAAATGCAAAGTTCAAAGTGAGGCAAAGAGGCAAGGCAAAACAATTCTGCAATAATGAGAGCAATAGAATTCTCAATCATAAATAGACATGATGCTGAACTTTATCAGTCAGTTTAAAAAATGAGTTTAAATAAAGTTTTACATAAAATCTTGATTTACACATTTAAATTCACTAGATCCCTATTTTCATCGTATCTGCATGAAATTTGAACACAATCGTAAACATGCCGATTTTTTCTTCCCATCAAGTCTCAAAAATCACACTGAGAAATCACCAAAGATGAAGGAAACCCCCCGTCTTGTTAAACAAAGTTGCAAAAGAAAAATCCTGGAACCGCACCAGAACTCAGAAGGGCTCTTCTGGGGTCGTGACCAGCCTCTCCACAAACTGTGATGAAAATCGCTTTAGTATTTTTTTGAGGAATTCCTGCAAACAAACCAATAACCGCCTACGGAAACAGAATCTCCTCGGTCTGTAATGATGGACTGAATTCCTGAGCTCTACAAAAAAATATATAACTTCACACTGGTTCACGTTTACCCTAAAAGGTCTGACGTGTTATTAGTGAGGTCACAAAGAGCTTTAAAGCCGGTAATTCGATGCACTCGTGTGTCCGCTACACTCAGGTGAGAGTTTCGGAGCTCTTTCCTTTCAGAGGTTCCGGGTGAAACTCGACATTACACACAAAGCCCACGTCTCCGCTGCAGCCGCTCGTCCTCTGGCTTTTGTTCAGGAGGATTGACTGTCCTTTTGTTTGCCGTGGAGATGGATCGCAGCGCTGGCAGGCAGCGTTTGCTGGAATCCTACTCACCCGCGCAGCTTTCCAAACGTGCTTTCATAGCCTCTGTTTCACCGATCATTAATTACTCACCCCGGCACAGTGCAGGTCCCCCTCGGTTGCCAAGGCGACGGGCCCAGCCAGCGAAGGGTACCGAGGTTCCTGTGCTGTTGTTGTTGTTGTTACAGCGATCTGTGTTGTGCTTCTGCAGGTCACAGTTCCCCAGACACAGCTGACTGGACTGAATCTTCTTTTTCTATTATGAAATGTCAAGGATTTGTCATCTCGTATTGAAATTTGCGATTATATTAAAGTTTGAGCTTCATATTGTCGATAGTAGAGATTTGTCTTGTGTGGTGTCAAATATTTCAGATGCAACAGTTCGGAAAACAACAAAACGTGCAGAAATGAAGGGCCTCACTCGTCAAAGAAGTTAAAAAGAAGCTTTAGGTTTCACGTTCAGGTTTTTGAATGCTCTCACTCAAACAGCCCCTGCTTGTGCTTGGATTTGCTCTGCTTGTGCTTGGATTTGCTCTACTCGCACTCAGATGTTTTGGTACCTGGGCAGATTTCCTGCTTTCCGGCCTGTGTGAAGCGTTTGCTCTCTGATTTCTCTTCTACACATAGATTTTTTCTTTTTCTCAAACAAATGAAATGCCAGGTGTAGTGATGACAAATGACATCGTCCCGCCCCTCATTGTCAGTGCATTAGCTTTACTTCTTTACGAAGGACTCATTAGGGCCGATACATTAAGCTGCTTCCTGCATTCCCCCCTTTGGAATAAAATGAATAATTATACTGATGATACTCTGAGCCTCTGAAGTTTCAAATACATTTATTTCACAATACTGTAAAGAATCTTCACTGTTAAGAAAGCAAATATCTAGAGCAGCATTAATGTTGCAGTTGAGTAGTAAAGGGATGAAGAGGTGGAAGATAAGAGTAGGAAGTAGTAATGAAGGCTGTTTGTATTTCTCTGTTGACATTCAGAGACTGACTTCGCCATAATGAATAGAGAGTGATGGACAGGTCTGCTCTTTTAATTTTTAACTGGACATCAGTCAAGGGTTGAATTTACTATCAAACCTCTTAACACTTCCTGACTGCTCTTTACATTAACATCATATCTCTGTTTCTCTTTCTCTCTCTCTCCATCAGGCCAGCCAACTCGGAGTTTACCGAGCGTTCGTGGACAACTACGAGCTGGCCGTGGAGACGGCGGAGAAGTGCTGCCAGGCCAACACACAGTTTTCAGAAATCTCCGAGGTAAGTCGGGGAGGGGGGGGTGGGGGGGGCACCAGAGAAGCGGTGCCAAGCGGTGATAGTGACGTGAGTGTTTATTGAAAGCGATACCGTAAATGTGGATAAAGGCATTAGACCGAGAGTTAACGGTTCGGTGTTGTTGCAAAGTTGTCGCTCTGATCTCTTGAGTTATGGGATCACTTTAGCACCGTGTTAAATCAGTCAGTCAGACCCTTAACCCCTGCATACCAGCAAATTATCCAATCAACTTTCACCAGGGTTTCTTCTCCCTTTGATGTATGAAGCAGTGCTGTGTCTAATTTAGATAAAAGTAAAGTAAAGTTCACTTCAACATTCATCACAGGAGCATATTTTAGCCAAAGTTACTCTAAAAATGTTGTTTAAAAGTATTATGTACTGCACACTCAGTTCATAAGAGAACACAGTGTTATTTAATCACACAAACACAGCGTTATATATTACATAAGTATATAGGAACAGTTTCAGAGTCGTGTTGTATAGAGAGAGTCTCTTACGGCTCTTTTAACTTTGTACCTGATGTACTGTACGTTCACAACGCTCTCCCATTATTCACCCACGCAGCTTTTATTATCTCACTGCATTTAAATCTGAATGTTCTGCTCAATATTTCTGCACAAACGTAGCCAGAGGCAATTTACTGTGTGTGTGTTATTATTATGTATCTGCTACACATGCTTTTACATCCAGAAAATGGTACAACACTGACGATGGTAGTTGCTATTTTCTGTCTCAGCTTTATACTCACGTCCGACCAGGAGAATATGAGCCCAGTATTGCATCAGTCGGTGTATTCGTACGTACACAGACTGTAGAGGAGCTGTGACGGCTTAATAAACTTATCTTTTCCTCAAACACAAGGCTCTAAGAGCTGCGGTGGCTCAGAACAATTTCTTGTATCGTGGACAAACACTTATTCTCATGCCTCAAATCGAGTTTTGGATGCTGATATAACAAAACTGGCCCTGGTTTAAACTGGTTATCGACCTTCTCACTGGTGTTGTATTCATCTGGGAAAACACAAACTGCATCTTCTGTGAAATTGAGTTCAGATTCATCCTTTTAGAAATATTCTTACAGCTGTAACTCCATGTGTGGAGCTTATTTGAACTATAAAATGTACATTAAAGTTGCAAATGTTCACCTCTTTATTAATTTAGCTCAGTGGCTTAAAAATAAAACTCTGTTGTAGCAGGAGTGTGACGACCAAGTCTTTGGGCTCCAGTGCCGTTTCTCCCCCAACGTTTTCCAGCATGTGGCACATCTCTGATACATCATCCATCTTCGTCTATGTTTTATGAGGGCTACCGGTTAGCGTTGACGCCGGGGTCTACACGCAGCCTGGGGAATTCATCATGGACGCTTGTTAATGGTCCAAGTAATGATGCATGACTCTGAACCATCTGAGCAAGATGGTGGACGTGGGGGAAAGCTTCTGAGGATGGCATAATTAGTTTTAAAGTGTGTGACCTCATAGCTCCAGCAAAGATAATAACCTGGCCGTGGTTTTGCATATTTTAACTGTACCGAACAGGTTTTAATGATGGTTTATAAAAAGGTTTTTTCTATCTCAATGTCTGGACTTTGCTTTTGTCTCCAAACAGAACCTGAAGGTGAGGAGCCCCAAAGACTGCAAGGACCAGACGGGCAAGAACTCACTAGAGGGTCAGTCACTGTGCCGGGTTTTACTTCTGCCAATATTCAAATATCATGTAAAGTCAAATATGTATGTATATATAAATCTGTGATATAAACAATTCATTCTAAATTCTCTTCTTTCTATTCTACAGCTTTACTATATAAACCAGTGGACAGAGTAACACGTAGCACATTGGTACTTCATGTAAGTAAGAGTACTCCTTTATAACGCAATCCAAAAAACCTTGTTGTGTTTTGTTATGATTTCTTTCAGAAATTGAAAAAGGTTTCCATCTTCCAAAAAATACACAGTACCAAACTTAGGCTCTGTAAACAGACTCTGAATAAATATAATTTGAATGCTGAACTTTATAAGTTACAGTCAGATTATACATCAGAAATGGCTTTTTGGGAAGCCACCATGATGTGAGCATTTGTTTGTTCCAAATTTCATGTGTTTCATACTTTTAAGAGGGAAAAACGCAAAAAAAAATACTGAACTTTGAATTGTTCTACTTCCTGCGTTAACTTCTTGTTTCAGTCTCAGTTTTGAGTTTGACTGAAGATGGAAAAACATCTGTCTTCATACTCTGCTTTGCCATTTATTGCTCCAACCCAGGGCTTAGTTTATTGCATTTATGAAAAAGTAATAACCTGTATGTTCTGTTTTCAGACCTGACATCACAGGTCTGAAACCTCTTACATTTCAGTGAGAGGTTGACCGAACCGTTGGCATTAAAGGACCTAAATGGGAAAAAAAGAGTTTAATGTCCCATGTTGTAACTTTTTAGTTGCACATACATATACCCAGGCATGTGTGCTTTCAGCTTAATGTGCTTGCTTTTGAGAGTTAATAATTTCTTCTTCTTTGCAGGACTTACTCAAACACACGCCCACGAGCCACCCGGACCAGGCTCTGCTGCAGGACGCTCTGCGCATCTCCCAGAACTTCTTGTCGAGCATCAACGAGGAGACGACGCCCCGGCGCCAGTCTATGACCGTCAAGAAGGGAGAGGTGAGATTCACAGAACAGAACAAGCCCCACTTTGCAGGGGACTTAATATGGGACTCTCCAGAGAAATGTGCACTAGAGGGAATTGTTAGTTTTTTCTCTGGGCAGGACAGTTGTCTATCATCTGGGTAACATGCTACATTAAAAAACACACAACCTTACAACACAAAAACCAAACTCTACAACTTTAATGAATTTGTTCTAACTGGCTCTAAAGGAAACAGACAGGTTGTGGTTAGTGCACTAACCAGATGGTTGGCGGTTCAATGCCCGGCTTCTCCAGTCTGAATGCTTAATGCCTGAGGGCAAGACACTCAACCCCCAAATTGCCCGTGACCACTGTGCCAGGAATGTGTGAATTATTGGGCAGCTGTGGTTAAGGAGGTAGAGCGGGTCGTCCACCAATTAGACGTTTCAATACCAATCTCCCCCATATGTCAAAGTGTCCTCGGGCAAGATACTGAACCCGAGATTGCTCGTGCTGCACATAGATGCACCGTGTGTGTGTGTGAATGGCAAAACCTAAAATGGCAAAATTCTATGTTAATGGGTGAATGTGACAAAAAACTGCGATTTAAATAAAGTTAATTTAAATTGATTCTACAGACAGTTGATGCTTAGCATGTCGATCAAATTGGTTCATATTGTTTCATCAGTTTAGGTCTCATGCAGGTTGCTGAGCATGATGATGTCATGACCCCGCCCCCTAAAAAGACCTTGAAGTCCCGGTGAGATGAGAGTGTGACGGCGGAGGGGCCACCAATCTGCAGCCTAAAGCAGAGCCCATGCCCTTATATGGTCATCCATGGGTTGCGTAGTTGAGGGTGATTCTCTGTTTGCGCTGCGTCTCTCTCGCGGCCCCCCCCACCGCTCCATCTCCCCGAGTGCAAACACACACACACACACACACACACACACACACACACACACCCTACCCCCCACTGTCTCTCTCACCCCCGGAGATGACTTGACGCACATGAGTGGATGCGTCTTGATTGATAGCTTGCGTGACACTGCCGTACATAATGCCTTGTAATGAGCCACCGGTCAGCTCTGACTGGCAGATTCCGTGTTAATTATTCATAAACGGAGCAGAGGAGCAAGCGAGCGTAAAGGCTCCGTCAGCTCCACCCTCTGCCCACCGGGGGGTCGTTACCGCACCCATACACACACACACACACACACACACACACACACACACAAAACACAAAACACACTCTTTCCTACTCTCTGTTCCATTCACCCACTCTCTTTCTCTGGCTCTTGTTTGCCTTTGAACGTGCACATACACACTCACACACACACACACACACACACACACACACACACACACACACACACACACACACACCGTTCTTGTACTTCTATCTTAGCGAGGACACTCACAGGTAATATGCATTTTCCAGAAATGCCTCAATCTCAACCCCAACCTCAACCTAAGCCTAATTCGAACCCTAACCCTTAAGCCAAGTCTTGAAAAATTGAGGACCGGCCAAAATCTCCTCCATCCGTAACGGCCTCACAAATATTTAAGTACAAGTACACACACATGCCATCTATCCCTGCAGGCCCCACTTCCATCCCAGTCTGGCCAAACCTCCACACCAGTCATCCAATATTTATGATGGATACATGAAAGCAGCACATGGAAATCAATGGGGCTCATTATATCGTACCTCTCCATAGACAGGAGTGTATAATGCGCCCCGGGTTTTTGTCTGCGTTTCACCGACTGAGCTGCAACATGTTAGACGCTTGAAAGGACAACAGTCATTACCTGGAGAAGAAGAGAAGCTCGTGTTGTGTATCCAACGGTGAGGAAGACGCTTAACGACACCTAGTAGAGTACATCGCTGTTTAAATACCTATAATTACACAAAACAATCAAGTAAAGTGAGATACCAGGTTTTATAATGTTTGCATCAATTCACTCTCCTAAGCTGTGGCTCCGCTTTAAGCCTGACGTCTGTAAACATCAGCATCAGCGCAGAGTTTGTCACTGAACTTTCTATGTTCAGAGATATCTGAAGAGCGACTCTGATAATACTGATGGTTTAACTCTGTGTGATTTAAAATGTCAACACATATTTTATTAACTACAGGATTTCAGTGAGCAAAATTGAAATATTATTCATTAATTTGACATTTCTGTGAATTATTGGTCGGCGGCATCCAGGTTTTTTTAAATATTTCTGAATCTCCTAAGACGAGCTTGGTATTGAGACTAGAAAGGTGTTGGTAGAGGTCATTCCTCCGCCAAGGCCCAACAGTCTGCTTATAAAACCACATTTAAATTCTCTGGATCCAGATTTGTCTGTGGGGTGTTTTCATCATGATTCATTAATTATTCTCTGAGAAAATGATGAAAAAATGCTGTGATCCCCACCGAATTTTAACTGGCTCTTCCCTGACACATAATGCATTCTCCTACTAAGTTTCATGTAATCCTGCTTCAAAACGCTGATGAGAATAATAAAATAAATATAAAATAATAATAACAAAACGTGGGAAAAGTTTGAAGTTCAATGCTCTGCAGTAAGCAATGATCTTTTTCGATTATGCAATCGTTGCAAAAGAGGCAAAAAACAATCTGCTCTCCTCCTCCATGTGAACACACAAGCATGTAACCTGTGGTGTGTTCAGTGGAGGCATGCAGGAGCTGTGCAGCACAAGTGGCCCCCGGAGGCCCCCAGAGGCCCCCAGCCCTGCCACATGATGGGGGGGGACAAACAGAAGCTGCTTAATATAAAAGCAAACGATGCCGCTGCCTAAATCTCAATTCACTGAGCCTTGTTTGCCTTTGGGATAGAAACGCTGCTGATGGGAGTGTGTGTGTGTGTGTGTTTCAAGTATAAATCGCCTGCACTACTTTCATCCGTCTGCACGTCTTCCCTCCTCTGTATCAGTACAAATCCCCACACACACACACACACATACACACAACAGCAAAACCCACAAGCGCAGAGATGCCCCTTCGAGCGTGCGTTCTAAATATAAACACGGATCTTTGGTAACTTCGTGCCATTACTCGTGCACACGCTCTGAGCCAGGCTCCTGCAGGAGATGGTCAATATTTAATCTGCGCTCGGTGCTGTCAGAGCGCTCTGCCTCACGTCTCTCCTCTCCCACTCCGCTGCTGCTGCTGCTGCTGATGCTGATGTTCCGGTCAGCTGTTAAGAGAAATATAGAAAGTCACGTTCCCCCATAACTGGCTGTTCCACACTGTTATCTGATGCGCTGGTTTATTAAAGATGGCTTTTCCCCCGGAAGCCGAGCGAATCCGCTGCATAAGCACATTTTAAATTCAGCAGATTACTGATTTAGAAACGGGCATCAACTAGATTACATTAAGCCTGCATCCAAAAACATAACAATGAAGCTGAAATATTGCCTAACGTTCCCTTCAAATTAAAACACACCTTATAGCTGAGGCCACATTACATTTCTCAGCTACATGTTGGTGGTGGTTTCAGGTTTCCAAGGTTAGATAAGAACTAAACATATCTGTTGATATCCAGCACTTCACCACTAGAATAAACTCATGTGAACAGAGCTTTTTGCTTTATTGAATAATTCCTCATGGATCCAAGATCTGCAGTTCAGCTTCCAATTCAATAAAAAACTCTCATAGAGTCTTGATTTGGGTTTAAATCTCTGCTCAGCATTTTCGCCTGAAGACCTGAACGTGCAGATAAAACAGATTCTCACTGTTTACTTGTGTCCTGTCTCGCTTCATCCCTCCTCACCACTCACACACCGTTAAGACGCCCGTAAATCCCTAATCTAGCTGTTATCCCCCCTGTTATCTTATCTCCTTATCATGCGATCAATGGACGAGGGGATTACCCGTGATGCTCGTGGGGCAGCGGGTCACTTCCAGCCCGGCCCGCTCACCTGAACGAGGAGAAACAGATCCAGCATGGCTCCCTAAAGAGCATCATTCATTCTTTTACTGTCCCTCCCTTCAGCTGATTCTGCTGACCCCCTCATTGTAATCTGCACGAGTCAGCGTGAGGTGCTTCCTCTGCAATAACCCGACCTAATCTACTGCTGTGCTTTCTGTCCCATAATCCAATCAATGGTCTGGTCCAGTCCGAGGATTTGCTGCTGACTCGTCATGATTATCACAGGAGATTTGGGGCTTGTTGGAAAACAGATTCTGAGCGTAAGGTTCCAGATTCAAATCTCTGTTGTGGTATTTGCAGAGGAATGCTTTCTGTCTCTGCACTGGAAGATTAACTCCACATTAGAAGTTGCACTTTGCTCTGCGGCCAAAGTGTTTGCTGCTGGCATTGAGAGTAACACTGGGTCACATGTACCAGGCCCTGGGTTGAGGGAGGGGCCAACAGGCTCTTCTAACCTTTCATTAATCTGCAATAATTTGTAAAAGACAATACATATTCCCTGTGTTGCTTTGGAGATCATCGTATCCCATGAACTAGTATGACACTACTGGGACCACAGCTAATGGACTCGAAAGTAGATTATACTACGAATTATACCTGTGCATTCCAGGTCTCAATCTGTAACTTTATTGATGAAGCCTTATGTGTGGAGGTTGACATTTTGGGATTTTAAAGAAACTAGAAAGATGTAAACTTGACCATCATATGAAGATCAGATGTTTTGTTGTACACTGATGGTGCATTGGGCCTTTTAACAGGCATTTTATAACTTCATAGTATGTTGTAACTCCAGAATTCCTACAGTTCAATGTAGTAATAGTATGCTAAAACTCTAAGAGCAGCGGTTAGACTACTGCACAGTGAACATGCTATATATAGAGTGAAATGACATGAGAGGACGTGACTCATGTCATTGAAGTCCTAAAACCTTGGTAATCGCCAGAATGATGAAGCTGTACTGGGGAAACTTAGCAGAAAGAAGCAATGATTTAAACACGTCTTTCAGTTTTCTTATGTGGAATTTCATCATCTTGTGTGTGGACCGACAAATGATGCATCCCAGTTGCCACTGGTGACAAATACCAGACACACCGAGAGGCACTCATCTGGATGTGCTCCCATCACAAGATGCCATCGTTGCAGGTTTCATTATGTAGTTATGAATAATTAGATCCCCTCCCTTTGGAAATTAGATTCCTGTTAGATTTCATTTTGAAGATCAGAGTGCGATTGCAATCAGCTGTAGGCGCTTTGTGTGAGTCCATGAGGAGAAGCCTCGACGACAGCTCGGCGCACAGGAGCGGCGCTGGCGACAAGTCACGTGGTTTCGGTTTCTACAGTGAGAAAACTGCACTATGACAACAATCCCACAGGGAGCATCTCTCTCTCTCTCTCTCTCTCTCTCTCTCTCTCTCTCTCTCTCTCTCTCTCTCTCTCTCTCTCTCTCTCTCCCTCTCTCCCTCCCTGGCTTCTTCTCTCTGTTTCCTTTCCTCTCTCTGACACATGATCTCTTTCATTGCCCCGTCTCCCTCACTTTCCCCTCGCCCTCTCCGTCGTGCACAAACACTGAGCGACACAGCAGGATCCTCCTCTTTCTCTCCAGCAGATGTCCGCTCAGGTTTTGTAAGCACAGAGAGCTCTCCTGCAGTTTGCATCAGCTCCACTTCAGCGTGTTCTGCCAGTGACAGCATCTCTGTGTTTGTGAAGGAAGGGGGGGGGGGCTCCATGAGGAAAACAGAGACGCGATTGGCTCACAAACAACCACTGGTTGTGTACGAAGCCGAGGTGTCCTGTGGAGAAAAATAATGTAAAGTAGTTAAAAGTGCATTAAAAGTTTTTTTATTTGTTTTGCAGTGCGAGCAGAAGTAGATGGACTGTAAAATCCTACATGTCTGCATTTTGTTAACGTTATAGCCCATTAGCTGTCGAGCCTCTCTTCTGGTAATGTTCACTCTTTAACGTTACAAGTCTGTAAAGTTCAACTTAAATTAAATTCATTGCCATCTATTGTATCTTTTAGTCCAATAACTTGATTTGAAGTTAAAACAAACTATAAGGTCAATTACCCTCAAATAAATGGGTGTAGAGTTAACAAAACTATTTAATATGATTTGTGCAATCAAACCGAAGTGCTAAAATAGATTAAAACGTTTGTGTATAATGTCCTAACCTTCTCAGTGTGTGATACAAATACAGTACATGTCATTTCATTCCCACATTTTTACAGTCAAGTTCTGAGACTTAACCATTTTATGGCCCTTAACCCAAACAAAACCAATGTTGTGAGAATTTAGAAAATGAACCGTTTATAATTGAGCTGTGGTTTGACATGTGACTCCTCCCTGTGTTTTTAATACTGTACATGATTCCTGCTTTGTCAAATTACATCACTGCCCCCTTTTGGCCACATTTAAAATTGCACACATGATTATATAGTCTGACGTCAGGTTCCAGAGATCCCTCTTCCTCTCCCTCGACCCCCCATTCATTCTTCTGTGAGCTGGAACTGAATGGTTATGTCAGGATTTGACAAAAGATGTTTTTATCAGGTTATCGATGTTATTTAACGCTTAAAACCACCCGACACCCTTTTAATAATGTTGTTGTTATTCAATAAACAGAAGTGGGTTGCACATGAGCTTTGTCACTAACGATTGAGTGGAGAGGAAATTTTTTGATGAAGCTAAACCTTCTCTCCCTCCTTTCTGTTCTCCGCCTTGTTCTCCTTCAGTTTTCACTCTGTTGAAAACAGGGTTGGGGACTGTGGAGGAGGATGAGGAGGAGGAGGAGGAGGAGGAGGAGGAGGAGGAGGAGGAGGAGGAGGGATAAAGCTTTTGGATGCAGCCGCAACACAAAGGCTCTGAAAACTATCTGTGTCCTGTCCACAGAATAAAGCAGATTTCCGACTGTGACTCACAAAAATGCTTCGTCACTAACATTGAACTTGTTTTCCCCCATTTTAGCGACCTGCGTATTAAAATATGAATGTTTGACCTTTATTAGTATGTTTCTTTTTCCTCTGCTGTTGTGATATTAGCACCAAAACCTCAGTGTTCCTGACCCGGCACATTGTGTTTGTGTGTCTTCCCCACAGAACCGGCAGCTGCTGAGGGACAGTTTCATGGTGGAGTTGGTGGAAGGAGCCAGGAAGCTGCGACACGTCTTCCTCTTCTCGGATCTGCTGCTCTGCGCCAAACTGAAAAAGCAGATCGGAGGGTAAGAAACGAGACAGTGAAATCCAACAAATACACCGATTGTGGTCGTGGTTAAGCATTGGAAAATGTGACTGCATATCTTAAATTTTATATCATAACAAAAATTTGGGGATTTTCGGGAATTATTAACTTTCCCAAATCTAATAAAAACGACTCTAACAACTGAATAAATAAATCTCAATTCCACCGACATGATTTGATTATCTCATTAAAAGAAGATTTTCCTCGAGGTCCTCAATTGATGTTTTTATGATCCATAATCATTTAACGACGTTAAATGTCTCTCTGGCACTGTTGCCAAGAATTGTTGCCCACAATTAGGCCATTTATACCTTTACACTGTCTCCTTCATCCCCCAGACTTGTCATCGTTTTAATCCCTATTTATCACTCTACTCCTTTTATACCTGTTTCATATTCCTCTCTTCTTTTTACTTGTCCTTCCTCACACATCCCCTCTCCTTTTCCCCGTCTCCTCTTGCCGCTGCAGAAAAAGCCAGCAGTACGACAGCAAGTGGTACATCCCCCTGACTGAACTGACCTTCCAGGGTCCAGAGGAGACCGAGCCACTCACCATCCCCCAGGTCCCCGATGAGGAGCTCGATGTCATGAAGGTCAAGATCTCACACCTCCGCAGTGAGATTCAGAGAGAGAAGGTAAAGTGGATACACAGCGAGAGAGCGGAGGGGGTTCAAAGAGCGTCTTTCAATTAGAGCTGTTCAGGAATGAAGAAAAAAGAAAACAGTGCTGTGTAAATTGAAACACAATAGTTGTGGGTTTATCAATTTTCAGGGTCTCAGTGGTTGGTTTCAAAGTTTTCTGCATAAATGTATGTGTGAACAGTTTTCTCCTGTGTGATTGCAGAGAGCCAACAAGGGGTCAAAGGTCATCGACCGGCTGAGGAAGAAGTTGTCCGAACAGGAGTCTCTTCTCCTGCTGACGTCTCCTAGCTTACCGATACGCGTCTACAACAAGAACGGAAAGGTGATGACGCTTTCTGTCTTTAACTGATGGTTCTGTTCGTCTCATTTTCTGTCATATTCCCACATTAATCTTCCCAAACAATAATGAATTATCGCTTTACAATATTTTACATTTGTCAAATCTTCCTGAATGACAATATATAACTGCAGATTTCAAATTTGGACTTTATTCATTTGTCAAAAATAAAACGTGTCCTTTTTAATGTTCCAACCCGCTTCTCCCCAGACTATTAGCCGTTGAAATAACAGCCTTTGTCTCCGTGTGTTTATATTGCAGGGTTACAGTTTCCTGATTTCATCTGACTACGAACGTGCCGAGTGGAAGGAGATAATGAAAGAGCAGCAGAAGAAATGTACGTGTCCCAGAAATGTCACGTTGAAACATTGTTCAACTCAAACCGGGATATATATTTATTTATTTTGGCTTCATAAAGAAAAATCCTGAGCACTTGATACTTTTTACTACTCTAGATAAGAAATCTTATAATCAAAGAACCTTGAAATAGACAACAATGTTTTGGACAGAGAAAACCAACAGTTTGTCTTTGTTAAATATAATCTAATTTATATTTTATATTCATTGTCTTTTCTTAAGGTGTTAAAACATCCTCCTTGACGTCCATGGAGTTACAAATGTTGACCAGCTCCTGTGTCAAGCTGCAGACCGTTCACCACATTCCACTCAGCATCAATAAAGAAGGTACGTTACTAATGTTTGTGTTTCACAGTTGTTTTCACACGTAAATACTGTTTTCATAGTTAAATCATTTTCTTTTTGTCTTCGTTAATAAGTTGTAAATGGTGTTTAGTGTTTTCCATCTCTGTTGTAAATGATGCAGATGACGATGAAAAGTACAAAGAGATTTAAGCCACATGTCAAAATCTGAATCTGCTCCAAAACAAACAAGAGATCTGCATGTTTTTCTAATCCCTCCCTCTCTCTCTCTCTCTCTCTCTCTCTCTCTCTCTCTGCTCGCTGACTGTTTTTCCAGAGGACGAATCCTCCGGCCTCTGCGGATTCCTGAATGTAATCGTCCACTCTGCCTCCGGCCTCAAACAGAGCTTAAGTGAGTCACTCACCTTTAGCCTGGATGTGAACAACAGAAAATAATCACCAGAGGCTCAATGAGTTCCTGTAGAGAATTCAGCTTTAATGTGGAAAATAATGTTGAGCAGTTTTTCTTTGTTCCATAAAATTTTATTTCATTTTAGGTTCAACTCTAAAGAATCAAGATGTGAACAACTGGAAAACTTGTAGGAATTTACATTATTAGAATGTCTTACGCTGCTGATGCATGAACATTAGATTGTGGATACCGGACAGGTCGGGAACTGACGGGCTGGGCCAGGTTCACATCAGAATATTGAAATGCTATTTAGGTTCAGGTTGGGATCAATCACATTGGTTGGGGTGTCTTCTGGATTTTTTTTTCACTACATGGATTCGAACACAAAAAACTGGATGCCTGTGGGTTTGATCACAGTGTCTGGACCATCTGCATGATTCTCCTACTACACTGGGTTTTATTTTGGCTTAGACACAATAAAAGAGGATTATTTTCGGTTCGGGGTTGGACTCTGGTTAGTTTTCTCTCGTGGCTCGGTCGGGTTCAGACATAAAATGGTGGCCCAGGCCAAACTCTTCGGCCTGTTCAGTTACAGCAGTGATTTACAGCACCTCTGATACATTTTCAATACTTTCTCTCCTGTCAGATCTCTACTGCACATTGGAGGTGGATTCCTTTGGCTTCTTTGCAAGTAAAGCCAAGACGAGAGTGTATCGATACACCACTGAACCCAAATGGAACGAGGTAAGAGATTGCGAATCCTTCATTTTTCCAGTTGGATGTATACTGGGACTCACTAGAGCGCAAACCTCCACTGAGGCCCAACAAAGCTCAAACACTCCTAGATATCCATCCCCTGAATGTGCCTGAATTTCGTGATAACTTCGAAAAAATATGTCTTTTCTCACAATGTCAAAGTAAGTTAAAAAGATTTCTTCGATCTCCACCTAAATTGAATCGGTCAGAAAAGTTATTTTTGTATAATATAGACAGACAGACAGGGGAAAACATAATGTCCTCGGCGGAGGTAATAAGAAGCTTCTGGCAGAATCCTGGTGCAGATGATGCTGCCTCATGTATCTGACATCTCTTACTGTAAATCAATTAGCTGTCCATCCAAAGATGTCTAACAGAACGCACATGGAGCATCTGGGGCCCCTGCACACACACACACACACACACACACACACTGATGACACAGCTGGATGTGGAAGGCTGGCAGGGCAGAGGAAGAGGAGCTCTGAGACACAATCAGCGGACGGCTTCATTGGCAGCACAGCTCGTTTTCCGTCATGACCCCGAAGACTCTGCGAGGATTTTTGTTCAGCGAAGTGGAAATAATATCAGCTAATGAGGAGCTGCTGGTGATGACTCACATCTGTCCACATGCTAAGTGAACCAACACAGTGTGGGCCCGAGACAATGTGCAAACCATATGCAGAGCGCTCCCTTACATAATTACAGGGAATGTTGGTCAGCTGTGCTCTGCGGTGGCATGTCGGCATTCAAATAAAGGGGAGACGCTGCTTTTTTTTTTCCTCGGGGGGTATAATCTCAGTCTGTCATTATCTTGGTCGTTCTCGTTATTCCTGTTTCTGCGCTTGTCATTTTATTGCAGAATAACGTCCTCACCGCTCGTTGTTGTTGTTTTTCTCCTCCTCCTCCACCTCCTCCTCCTCCTCTTCTTCTTCCTCCCGACAGGAGTTTGAGATTGACCTGGAGGGCTCTCAGACCCTGAGGCTGCTCTGCTACGAGAAGTGCTACAACAAGACCAAGCAGAACAAAGAGGATGGAGAGAGCTCAGACCGCATCATGGGGAAAGGACAGATCCCGGTATGACATTACGTCACTCTCTCTCTCTCTCTCTCCCCCCCACCACCCTCTTCCATTCAGCAGACGCATTATGATTTATCACAGATCTTCCAGTTATGTCACCGTCTCTGCCACAAAGCATGAAATCCATATTATTGCTCGGTGAGCCTCGTGACAATTGGCCGATTAGATTCATTACCCAAATGAGTAATGGACGGCGAGGGGTCGGTTTAATGGAGAAAGGTCTTTGGGTTTAATCTGAACGTTGAAAAGTGATCATGTGCGACTCTGCTCAGTTCAGATTTACGCACTGAAGTGAGGGAGCGTGCAGCGTCTTTGATAGAGAGACACAAATCGTTACTTTTCTGTCATTTTGCTGCCGGGGTTTTGGTGTTTAAAGCATTCATCAAGGTTGCTGATTAAGCTGCACAGGGCGAAATGAAATCCTTATTGTCAGATTATCTGTCCATTAGAATTAAAAAATATCTAGGAATAGACCCTGAAACAACTGTAACTGCACTGTAGCATTCCATCCCACACCATTCACTGTCAGTAGAGAGGTCAGGGGTTCGCTATCGTACCCAAAGTCTCTTAGGAATGCAGACTGGAGGTGCTGGGGATCGAACCACTGACCTTCTGGTTGGTGGACGACCCCAAAAAAACAACTCAGACGCTGTCGGGTCCATGAGCTTGACAGGGTGGATGGTTGCAGGTTGATAGCATGTGATTAGGTTCCTAACATGACGCCAGCCTGCAGGATAACGCCTGTGTCACTCAGCACAAAAGACAGATACAGCCGAGGGAGAAACAAAGATTCAGCAGGAAACACGGCAACTCCGCTTTGATCCTGTGCCACTGAAAACATCCTTCTCTTACTCCTACACCCACAGCAGAGCACGGGTGTGTGTTTCCATGCGTGTGTGTGTGGGTGTCCACTTGTGTTGATTTGCTGTAATCTCCTTTGCTGCACACACTTTTAGAAAATGCTCACGTCTGCAGCTTTTTTATATGAGTTTAAATGAATTACACTATAAAGCATAAAACAATAGTGTAACATTATCTACCTGAGGTCTCATAATGCACAGACACACTAAATTCAGATCTAATTGTCGACTACATCTTCACACTCCTCTTTGCTAAGCGAACCCTGAGTAACGGTCACATGCTCCACCTAGTGGTTCCTTTGTTTATTCCCCCCTTCTACAGACGGATGATGTCATTCTAAACCAAGCACCCAGAGCGGTGAGAAAGTTGCTCAGCAGGATTGTCACAGATCTGGGGCGAGAAGCAGCCACTCCTTCTCTTCAGCAGAATCCGCAGTGGCTGTTAAATCCCACGTTTCACCAATAAGCCCCGTGAATTTAAAGCATGAGCATAATCTGATATTTGATCTGAGTTAAATTCTCCAGTGGAATCCGAATTTATTTTAGCAGATTATTGTTATTGTTCTTTTTTTTTCCTCACTCGTCCTCCTGGTCCTTTGTTTCTTATGTTTCTCTCCATCTCAACAAGCTTTTGTCTTTTCTCATCTTTTCACACATAAACTGTCCCGGCTCATGCGTTTGTCTTAATTTCAGCCTTCGGGCTTCAGTTTTCACAGATATGTTTAGATATTATTTTTTTTCATATTGTTGAAAAGCAAACAGCTCTCTGAACCTCCCGACCGCTCCAGCCTGGAGGAGACGTAACAATATCAATGTTTTTTTAAACATTTTTTATCAGGAAGCAAGTGGGGATCGTTTGGCTTTGCTGTTGTTTTTTTGTGGAATGTAATTCTTTTGTAGATAAAACGGCTCAAACCAAAGAGCGAAAGATTCAATTATGATAAACACAATCCAGCTTTGCACTCAACCAGATGGGGCTTAGCCTCGGTAAACATACAACATACAGTGTTGTGCGTCTGTGTGTGTTTGTTTGCGTGCTCTGTCGATTTGAGTGTGAATTTAGTCTCTTTCAATAAATGATAGTTATTACATCGCGTTTCTAAAAACACAGTCAAGAGACAGGAAGTGGCTCCTCAGTAAAATCACCTTTGAAAACATTCCACTACAATAGAGGAAAGACTGGTCCTGTTGATGCAGTGGTAACTTAATGCTCTGCTGTGTTGACACAACCTAGGCTGTACAGAAATAGGGCGAGGGGTAGGAGAAGATAAGTTCACTTCACAAAGAAAACAAACAGTAAGAATTCACGTAGCTGGGGGGGGGGTGGGGGGTCGATGAGAAAATGGTGAGATGTGCCCTTAAGAGGTCAAGTAAAATGTATTTGAAGCTAAAAATTCCTTTTATACGATTAGATCTGTACCAAAATAGAATCAGAATGGCACATTTATGCCCCTTGTGGTTGTTTTGGGGATTCATTCTCAGGAAGATTCCTGAATTATTCTCTGAGAAATCAATGAAAATGTTAAAAACAGTCTAAGGGAAAAAGAGGGTCCTTCCCTGACCCACACCACTTCCTTCCTGTTAATCTGTTCAGTAGATTTTGTGAAACCCTGATGACTATGATCAACACTCTGATTCCCCAGGTTGAGTTTACAGATAATCTGAAATGTCAAAAACATTCAAAACAACTTTCAAATGATGACTTGATTGGTTCAAACTGCTGTGACCTTTTTCTCAGAATGTATGCGTCATTGTGTGGTTGTAATGAAATGTGTTTACCCTGATGTTCAAATGAAATAACGTATATTCTCCCTCTGTGTTCCCTCCACTCAGCTGGACCCTCAGACTCTCCAAGGCAAAGACTGGCAGAGAACAGTTATTCCCATGAACGGGGTGAGTCCGTCACGTTCTGATTTCCTGTCCTTTCTCTCCAGCAGTCAAATCCGTGAGTCATCTGCCGTCTCGAAGCACTCGCATGAGGCATCGCTGCTGCTGCATATTTGTCGCACATAGCGCAGAGAGAGATTGTAAACTCTTTCCAGGATGTGGTTTAGCGGTTGATTTGTCTGTTAAGTCTACACCTGGTTTTAACATGCGAGGATTTCCTCCAGATGATTGAAAACTGTAGCAGATGGATTTCCAGGCCCCTCTCACTCTGTAAACCTGTTTTAGCTCAAAGCCCCTTTTCTCTTGTTTCAGATCGAGGTGAAACTCTCCATAAAGTTCACCAGCCGAGAGTTCAGCCTGAAGAGGATGCCCTCGCGGAAACCGATGGGTGTGTTTGGAGTCAAGATCTCCACAGTGACCAGGTGAGTTGAGATTAAAACACACGGAAGCCAGTGACGTTCCTCAGGGCTCGATTATAGGCCTCCTGTTTTTGCATGTGTGGTTATCTTTTTTCTATATTTCCTTCACGTTATCTACATCATCTTCTGCCATAGACCATTAGTTAAAAAGACAAGAATCAACGGCCAACAGGCTCAAAGTGACCATGTTTATAGACATTTCACACAGAACCACAAATATCAAACCTACTTTTCAATAAACATGAACTTAACTGTTTTCTATAGTGTTTGCATGTTTACCACCACTATAGTTTACCACCCCAAAGTGGGTGGTAAACTCCATCTAAGGCTAAATACCGGCACGAGACCGATAGTCGACAAGTACCTTAAGGGAAAGTTGAAAAGAACTTTGAAAAGAGATTGGAACTATGTATTTTTACTAGGGCTGGACAAGTTAACTCGTTTTAATCGAGTTAACTCAAGTGATGAGTTAACTCGATTGTTTATCCGCCAATTTTTTTCTTTTTTCCTGTTCTGCAGCATTATTTTCTTTTTTCCTGTTCTGCAGCAGTCAGCAACAGACTTTCACAAAATAAAAGCCTGACTTTCACAATAAAACAATAAATAATCAAACCTGAGTGAATGCGAGATAAAATAATTAACTTGAGTTAACTTGAGTTAACGCCATTGAAGCGAGTTAACTTGCCCAGCCCTAATTTTTACACTTTTAACAGGGTTTTTTTGTAGTTTTTCCTTACTCTTGCTGAGGGTTTAGGACAGAGGAGGTCACACCATGTTAAAGCCCTATGAGACGAATTGTGATTTGTGAATATGGGCTATACAAATAAAATTTGATTGATTATTGTTAACAATTGTGTTTCGTTCTCTCTCCTAGACGAGAGCGCTCCAAGGTGCCCTACATTGTCCGGCAGTGCCTAGAGGAGATTGAAAGGAGGGGTATGGAGGAGGTGGGCATCTACCGAGTGTCGGGGGTGGCCACTGATATTCAGGCCCTGAAGACGGCCTTCGATACCAGTGAGTAGACCCTTTGTCTAAATACAGTTTGCACAGGTTTATTATAATAAAGCTTTTGAATCGAAATCGGCTTCATACATTTGAAGCGCTGCCATTTGAAAACATGTAAAATCCAGATGTTCTTTTTCACATTTTACGATTTCTAAGTAAAACAACATTTCTACGGAATTAAACAGATATAATGTAACATGATATTTTATAGACTCGTTCTAAGAGCTCCAAACCTTCATTTGGGATAGTCTTTTTTATAACTGTACAATATCCACAATGCATTTGCAAACATTGTGACTGTCTTTACTGTAACTGCCACGCGTTTCTAGGGAAGGGAAAGCTGAGAGGATCTATTGATCATCGCTGCCGGGATCTCTCTCTCTAATCTTTCTCTCTGTGTTGATCAGGCGATCAGTATCACAGCTCTGTGAGTTTGTGATGATGAGGCGTGTCCTCTGGTGTGAGATGATTAACAAAGACCAGCTTGTTTATGAACTCACGTTTGCATTGAGTGCGGGTGTTTTAACTAACGAACGTAGAGCATCTATTGTGAAGTGGGTGAAGTTTGAAGGTTCTCTGCGGCATGGTGACTGCCTGCTTGTGCCGAGGAGTTTCCCTGCCTTGAATTCTTCCTCTGTCGTTTTCGTCCTCACGCTTTTTTGTCGTCTCCTGCAGATAACAAAGACGTGTCAGTGATGATGAGCGAGATGGACGTCAACGCCATCGCCGGGACCTTGAAGCTGTACTTCAGAGAGCTGCCGGAGCCTCTTTTCACTGATGACCTCTATCCCAACTTCGCAGGTGGCATCAGTAAGTCCACAAGCTATCCACGAAGCCCCTCACCACTTCTTAATGTCATCTACAGGATTATAAAAACCTATTTCTTTTCTTTCAGCTCTGTCTGATAGTGTTGCCAAAGAGAGCTGCATGTTGAACCTACTGCTGTCGCTGCCAGAGCCCAACCTGGTCACATTCCTATTCCTTTTGGATCACATGAAGAGGTACACAACTAAACACACAACATGCTTCTGTAATATGTTCAAATAAATATGTAAATATTTTTTCTCCCAGTGATAAATTGTAAATAATATGTGCAGCATTCTCTCGGTTGCTGCTCGAATTGTATTCAAGCAAATGCAGTCACTATTGTGGGATGCTGCAACTGTAAAATGTCCTCTGGTTGCCATGGTGACTTTCTACAACAAGAGGCGCAAACGTTATGTGAGCACAAACAATACGTACAAAGTGCATCCGTTTGAAAGCTTTACAGGAGTATGTGCCAGATGGTTAAAGGTTACAGCTCGATAATAAAGAAGATTTCCATTTTAAATATGTACTGGAGCAAGCAGGAGATTCAAACATTTAAGGTCACAAGAGGGAAATATTTGATCATTTACTCTTATATTTATATCACTATGTCCCAGAGCCTTTTTCACCAATTAGTAGTTCAATATAGAAATAGTTTAAATCCGAATCCGAATCCGAATTCTTTTATTTGCCAAGTATATTTGCACATACAGGAAATTGCCTTGGTGTGGTTGGTGCACTGTACATAAAACAACAATCGGACTTAAAACAACAATATATACAGTAAGAAATAAAGTTAAATAAAGCAAAGAATTGCAGGGGATCCTCATATTGGAGAAGCTTTGAGTAGCAAATGTTATTTTTTGATTTATAGATCAATTAAATGAATACTTTATAAAAAACATTGTTTCATTTTCTATCCTCAGACAATTGATTTCACCACAAGCAGATAAATAAACTGTCCTTTTCTATCCCAGCAATCCACTTCTGCAGGAATTAACATGTTTTTTTAGCATCTCTGAAATCCTCATACACGCACGCTGAACACACAGCTCCATCACTGCACCTTTTCCTCCATGACACTGATTAACTCCTCTGTCTTCCTCTCCCCCTCAGGGTGGCCGAGAAGGAATGCGTCAACAAGATGTCGCTCCACAACCTGGCGACGGTGTTCGGGCCGACCTTGCTGAGGCCTTCTGAGAAGGACAGCAAGATCCCAGCGAACCCCACGCAGCCCATCAGCATGGGGGACAGCTGGTCGCTGGAAGTCATGGCACAGGTGACGCTCGCGGATCCGCTCTTTCTTCGAGTTTGGTGAAGCTTTACCTGGTGTTTTACAAGCTTTTCTTTTTTTGTCGTCGCTCCCCTGCAGGTCCAGGTGCTGCTGTATTTCCTCCAGCTGGAGACCATCCCCACTCCGGACAGTAAACGACAGAGCATCCTCTTCTCCACTGAAGTATAGAGCAAACACTGGCTGGGACACCATGAAGGAGAGAAAAGGACGAGACGGACCTTGGCTCAAACTGAGCCTGTAGTAGTATGTTGTTTTGAATTGACCAGATTCCGTTAGGCTCCTGCAGCTGGTTAAGGATTGTCTGTGGCGATGCCCGCTCCCCTTGAACACAAGAGGGCGTCATTGAGCCTCTGAAGCTCAGTGGGCAGTCCTCTGTCTTCATACTGCTCATGTTTAGTATGACTCCATGTTTCCTCAGTGATGTTGTGGGTGTGTCTGACATCTACCGTTTCTCCACGTTGCCCTTTGTCGGTCTCAGCATTGAAGAGATGCGAAAAAACACGTCTTCGTGGAACAAGCTCGCCAACATATCACAACCTCCATGTATCTTTGTGTTTGGGCATTGTTCTCTATCTGTGTTTTCTGTTTTTTGGACAATCATCCAAGTCAAAGCTCTCGCAAAACATGTGTATTCGTCTCAGACGTCCTTCCACGTCCACGTTGAGGACAATTCTACTTGTGTCTTACATGATCTCAGTGCTTTGTGTCCGACGAGACGCAGGGAGACATTTGTTGGAGTTAATAGCAAACGTCCAGCGCTGCCGCGTCACTGGCTTTTTTCTTTGTGGTACAAAAGCCGCGGGGGGGAAGCAGACACCTACAATGTTCAAATGTTTACAGCGTAAACAAAAACCTGGTCGGAGTCAGAACAAGACGACTCGAAGAAGGACTGTAAAATAGAAGAGGAACACGAAGACTAGAAATAACCTGCAACCTGACTGCCAGCGGTTTGTCTGACCACAAAGATTTTTCCCTTCTTGTGTTGTTTGTGTCTCCAGGTTGTCTTCAGCGTAAATACCCAGGAAGCAATATATTTTCTAACATAGGAGTCGTCTGTGTTCATATCTCTGCTGAGGAAATGTCCTTCTTATTGTAACATGGGACCTCTTTGCCAAATTCACATGTTGTTTGTTTGTTTCTAGGAAAAAAGGAAGCAGTTGTATTTACAGTTACAGTTTGTACATAATCTTTACAAAGAAAATAAGTTTTTTTTGTTTAACAATTGAATCATTGTTGCTATTACTGTAATTTATTTTCGGGTCTGGGGGATAAATTGGTTTGTTTTTATGTGAACTTTGTTTGGGGGTTCGTAAATACGCAGGATTTAGCCTTGATCTTATAGAAACTACTCAACTGTTCAGTCCAGCCGATCTATTACTCATTTATCATGAAGGCGACACACACACACACACACATATATGTTGTAGTAACATACTGTCTGCTGCTGGGGAAAAGGCAAAAGCTCTTTAACTGCTGGGTGTTCCTCAGCAGATCGTCCAGAGACCATGGTCTGTCTATTGTAGACATTATGCAATGTCATAAAAACACACACACACACACACACACACACACACACACACACACACACACACACACACACACACACACGACATTGTCTCTATTAATCTGTGGCTGCAGACGTGCACTCATGCAATGTTAGAACTACTGTATTTATTACAATTCAAGTGACCTGAGCACTCAGCATTTATGTGCATTGAAGAGCATATCTGTTGGTTTAATGAAGGAATCTCATTTTGTTTTTATTTAATTTAATTTCTCTCGGCGCTCATATGTTCTGACAACTGTTCATCCCTGTTCTCCATCCTGTTGAGCCTGAAGACGTCCCCAACGGCCGAGTTAAAGAAAAGCTCTTAAGAAGTTTTTATTTGACACTAAAACAACATATCTGTATCCTTGATTTAACATGCAGGCATGTTTTTATTCTCTTTTCTCTGTCTTCTTGTTGCTCTGTTTACAAACGTGTCCTCACACACTTGGCTTTGGGACGCTGTTAACTCACAAGGATCCGGTTTATCTCAGCGTGTCACTATCTGGCCCATTTAAGGATACACGTCACGGTTCGATTCCCATATATACAATAGCATAGGCATGAAGCTCAAATCCATCTGATCATGTTACCGGATCTGCAAAGGGCTTTTAAGATATCACAAGGCATAGGCAAGTACGTTTTAACATGAATGTCCGTAGACTTTTAATGGCGAGAGGATTCTTTCCTCTTTGGATTACATATCAATGTTAAAAAAAACCTGATGCCCAAAAGACGTTTATGTCGCCTTTCTCTTTAGATTTTACAGAAAACACCATCACTCTATCATCCCCATGAAAAGCGGTTGAGGTTTGATTCTGGAAGTGTCCATGCGTTCTTGCCCAGTTGTGTGCATCTTGAATACTGCCACCGTGCACCTCCACCAACTCTGGCCTGTGTAGCATGCTCACAATCGACCCTCGTCTATATTTGAGGGACAAATCCACCGCTCATCAGTTCCTCCGTCCGTGCATCACCTTTAGAAACGAGTCCCAATTGCCTACACTCGTCTGCCCTATCGTGCCTCGACACTCCTCCTTTGGTTTGAGCGCCTGTGGTCAAAGGAAAGACGCCGCTCGGTCTCCCGTTGCCTTTGCTGAGGGCGGCCACACACCTCTCACTTCTTAAACAAGGAGCTAAGACAGGACCTTAAGCTTAAGCACGGTCTTAGCTCGTATTGTAAACGCCTGCCACCCTCGTGTGACTGTGATGCTGTATAACACAAACCGTGTCAGTCTGAAAGGGGCGAGGGACAGAACCTCCTGCCCTTTACAGTAGATTTCTTTTAGCTCTTAAAAAGTGTCAGCTCCTTTAATGCCTTTTATTTTTATTTATTAACCTAGTTTGCTATAAGAAGGTCTACTGGATCTATTTATTTATGATATTATGTCATGGGAAACTGAATTAATGTTAGAAAAAATTGTCTTTTATGTCAGGGGGAAAAAAGTCTTATGTTACAGTCTGCTTATCGAACATCCTGTTAAAAGTTATGTCGGAATCACAACCTTTTCTAACTCCCCCCTACTCCTGCATCATTCCACATCGTCCTCTCTGTGGTGATTTGTGTCGTACAACAGACGGGCCACTGTGATTGTTTAGCTATCTGGCTTTTAGAGAACAGCAGGTGCAAGTTCCTGTCGATTCAAAAAACGGTAGATTAAAAACTTCTCCTTCTTCTCCACAGCGTTGTATAATATGTATTATACTAGAGAGTACATAATTGGGTTTTTGGCTTTTATTTATTGTGGCGTCCTTTGGCTTTTGATGAAGATGTTAAAGTTGATCGAGCTGGTAAACCTCTAGTCTCTTTGAAAAGCCAAACTGTCAGAAAAAAAAGTCCTATATTACTCTAAAATCTGATTTTGTTTAATTTTTTGGTCTGTTGCTTGTCGGTGTATCTGCATGTACCCTCCATAACACGGTTCCCTCCATAACCTCAGTTCTGTACAAAGTCCACATGGCAAAAGAAAGGTTTAGTTTTTCTGTGCAATGGCCTGAAACTATGGAACATATTGCTCTATATGAAAGTTACAAAGATTTTGCGTTTATTGTACATGGCAACCGGAAATGATCACAACCTTTTCATACAATTAATGCTAATAATTTGAAATGACCCTGTGCAGCCACCATACTCTGATACGTTGACCTCTGGGGGGGAAATGCTTGTTTCTCTTCTGTTCAACTTTGAACTGTAAAAGCTGAGGACGAGACTTGCCGACCAACCACAAACTCTTGTTCTCTGTTGAATATTCAATGTTCTGCTTGTAGAACTGTAAAAAGGAAAACTGTATTCTGAGGGCAAACATGTTTGGAAGGCATTTGCAGCCTATGTTTGTACACAAAAATGTTAAATAAAATCTCCTGTATCAAGATCAAATGGCATGTTTTCATTTTCTTAATTTTCTTTAGAGAGAGAACGACTAAAGCTGAAGCTGGAGCAGACAGGGACTGGTCCAAATATTCACAATGAGCTGTTCTGTCTTTCACACAACAGTGCAGAGCTGTGGCTGAGCAAAGAAAACAAATTTGAAATGAAAGCTAATAATAACAAATTGAAATTATTGGCCGGAAATGTTTTATTTTTACCTGTTTGTTATATAAATAAAAATACTCAGAACATTCAGATTAAGACACTAATAAAATGTATGTATTTACCTTTTTCACATAATTTGATGTTAACTTATAACATTAAAATCACACCCAACATATCTCCCATGGAAATTTCCTTCACGCTAAACTGAGTCATGCAAGCACTGGGTAAGAATGACGAATGGACTTTCTTAATCATCACGACAATATGAAGTTGTGACGACAGATGTGATGCGGGGGGCTACTGGCAGAGGGCCTTGTGGGTAAATCTAGTCCTATAGGAGTCACCTCAGGCAGCACCTGCACATTACACTGGATCCAGCTTCTTTACACAGCTTAAAGACATGAGTCAACATTTGGACGTGGATCCTGTAATGGTCCATGTGAAACTCAAGACACTAAAAGCACATGGAACTAATTTCAATGGTTTTTATAGGGCTTATTAAACCAGAGAGCTGTAATATAAAAACACTCGCATCACAAAAGGGTGAGAGTGATCACTCAGCTCCAACGCTCTGAAGACACACTAAATATAAAATCATATCATGGGGGAAGTGGGAAATGCCAACAAATGTATGATTAGATGATTATCTGAAATAAGGAACATGCAGCCACCGCCACGTGGTCGAGGGTGAAGGGCTCTGAGTGTATGTGTGGGTGTGTGGGTGTGTGTGTGCGTGTGTGTGTGTGTGTGTGTGTGTGTGTGTGTGTGTGTGTGTGTGTGTGTGTGTGTGTGTGTGTGCGTGTGTGTGTGTGTGTGTGTGTGTTTCAAGTATTACTCATGTTGTCGGGACCTACATCTCTTTACATTGGGGCCAAAAAGTAAGGTAAGTTATTCAGTTTAAGGTGAAGACATGTTTAGAGGTTAAGGGTAGGCTTGGGTTAAGGTTAAGGTTAAGGGTAGGCTTGGGTGAGGGTTAAGGGTAGGCTTGGGTTAAGTTTAAGGATAGGCTTGGGTTAAGGTTAAGGTTAAGTATAGGCTTGGGTGAAGGTTAAGGCTAGGCTTGGGTTAAGGTTAAGGGTCAGGGTTACACAAGTAAAAACTATGGATAAGGTTCCAGTAATAAATTTATTTGAACTGAATTCAATTTATTGTATTTCTTTTCTTTTTTTTACTTCATCTGTCATCCCTCAACTAGTCAACGTTTGAGTCACTGGTCATTTCCATATCTTCATACGCCACTGTTTACGAGAAGCAACCCCCCCGCCCTCCTCCACTCACTCATACACACCCGATAAACACACACTGAGGGCGAGAGAGAGAGCGAGAGAGAGAGAGAGAGAGAGAGAGAGAGAGAGAGAGAGAGAGAGGGGCGTGTTTCCCTGGTGTGCACCTTCAAACTTCACAGACCAGCAGCAGCAGCAGCGTGTCAGAGGATTTACAGCTTTTTGCTATTTCTTATATTCACTTTGTTTCCAAACATTGAAGTTTTTTATCATTATCTGGATGGAAAGACTTTTGTTTTCACCCCAACAACCAGGTAAGGAGATCAATCTAGTTGTTATAGCTCGTTTATAATGTTTAAAATATGTCAGATCAGCTTTGGATCATCTTCTAACATGAGGGGAAACAGATTCAAAGCAACATATCTACTAAAAAGAACTATTTCAATGTATTGTTATTCTTACATTTGTTATTATTTTACCTTATACACACAGGGCTTTCTCCAGTAATAACAATGATACTAATAACTACACATACGCATGTCTTTGTGATTTCGGTGAAGCTGAGCTGCTCCATTGATTGACAGGGTAGTGACAGGTCCCCTCCTGCAGGATGTTTATTTTCTTATCACTTCCTCCAAGGCCTCTGAGCACATACTGTATATCAATCCTCATATAAATGGAGAGGGGGGGGGGGGGCAGTTGTATTCAAAGCAGCCAACTGGAAGAAGGTCAAACAAGAACGCTGAGCATGTGATGGCTTAAAGTGCGGGTGATGACCTGTAAACCTGCAGCACTGTGATTCCCTTTGTTTTGTTTCGTTTCCTGTGCAGGTTCAGAAATGTTTTCATCCTACAAACTGCAAAGTGTCGATTTGTGCACAACTGCTTTATTTTTACATTTGTCTTTCACTTTCGGGGGCGAAGAGTAAAACAGACAAATACACACATAATTCAATGTACTACATTTATTTCTTAGTTTATTGTTAAGTTTCACAATATTCGTATTTGTAGTCAAATCTGCCTATTTCAATTACATCTGCAAATTTTTTAGCATTAACTTCAAATTTCTATTTAAGCTACTTTTTTTCATGTGTCACAGCTATTCTGATAAACGTCTTTCTTGTCATTTTCATTTCCTCAATTCGAAAGGTATATTTAACCAAGTTCACAAGTTCTAAATTCAGTTTACTCAGTATTGTCAAAATGTTTCACCAAATATATAAACCACATCCTAGTTCAGGTTTTCAGAGTGTTGATGATTTTCAGTCGCAGTAGCTTTTAAAAACCTGCTGGATAAACCCTGAATTCCTCCGGGCTGATGTGAGCAGGTCTCAGCCGAAAACAATAGAGGAAACAAGAAAAGTGGGACTTTGGCCAATCAGGACCAGAGCAGTGAGTCACACGGTTAAATGGCATCAAAAGAGGTCGATTTGAACAATACATGATAAGTGACAAGAAACTAAGAAAGTACTTTTAACAAGCTTTGATCATGTGAGAGTCTGAGAGAGGAAATGAGAGTTTCCATCCCTCACGTTTTGTGGTTTTATATTAGAATAACTGAATATAACTGAATTGAAACTGAATTTGGCCGATATATTAACACTACAACTTTTCATCAGTCATAGTGACTTAGAGTAGAACTTGTCAGACATCCACTGGAAGCGAGTCCATCGGTGTTCAGCCATCGAGCAGCAGGAAGAAACGTCTGAGCATCTTCAGGCCTCAGGATAATCCATGTGAAGACAAGTCAAACTAGCTTGTGCAGTTGCATAAAAGTTGTGTGCCTCATTATCCATCCATCCCTCTGTCCATTATTTGTACCGCCTATCCTTTGAGGGTCTTTGGGCGAGAGGCGGGGATGCACCCGGCTCACCAGCATATCACAGGATCCTCATCATCACCACCTTGATCTACGGTAGCGTGGGGACTGAATAAACATTGGATTGGGAATTCCTCTTCTGTGACATATGCTAACGTGAGGCACCAAAATAGATCAATAACATTTAGTCTTGTTGAGTGTTATCTTGTCAAATGTTTCGGACCGCAGGCATTAGCAGGAACTTTGTCTCATGTTTGCAGATTGTTATTTATTTCACCGCCGTCATAGCTTGAGCAAAACCAATATATCCATATCTTTTTCAAATCTGCTTATAACATTAACAAAAAGATAGATTGTTTGTTACATCTATTATAGATCTTTTACTATATTGCTAATTATGTACTTATTTCATGAGCCTATCGTTGTAGATTGTTTTATTGACACCCTCATATTGTATCTGTTAGTTGATTGTTGTCATATATTTAAAGTTTGTCTTGACTGTCTTGAAAAATGTCTATTTATAAAAGGTATCCTTTATTATATTATAGTAATAGTAGGAAGTAAATTTTTCAAACTTAAGTGGATAAGAAAATAAAAGTTGAGCATTTTTTACTAGTTATTATTATTATTAATATTAGTAGTAGTAGTTTTTTAGATGATGATGTGCATTAACAACATTTTGTTATGAGAAATCAAATATTGTGTCAGATCACATCATCTGGACCCAAACTAAACTAACTGGCACATTTTTCAACTAAAATGTTATTAAGTGTTCAAAGATCATTTTTATCAATTCAAACTACTAGAGAGAACTTATATAATAATAACAATCGTAATAATAATATTATTATGATAACACATCGGTCTCACTTACTCCCCTCAGCTGTTGTGTACTCATGAACTGAACAACTTGACCTACATCTCATTCAAACTCTTCATCTCTGCGAAGGCTCTCGGGGGTTGAGCCCCTGTTTGTGATAACACACTAATCTGCTTACAGTGCAGAGGAATTCAGCTAAATACCCTGAGAAAACACAGCAGGGATAGTTTTACAGCTTTCCTGTAATGGTGCAATGGCTCCTCAAATTCAGAGGTGCCTCACTTTGTGCAATTATCAGTGATTTTGGGAAGAATATGATGTCAGTGGTGGGAATGATTAGTGTGTGGAAGGGTTTCGGGAAACTGGAATAAAAGGTGCATTGTTGGATTGTCTGCTTTGGCCCTGTGCGGAGAATAAATTGTCCCCTGCTGTCCAGCGGAGATAGATGGCTCTCCTGACCTGGTGTGTGGTGACCTGCAATCTGTTTGTTCAGGCTCCACCACTGAGATTGTGTTCTCCCTCTTCCTCTCGTTTCTCGACAGGCCACCGCTCTTAATTCGCTGGAGCTGCTGTGCAAAAGTCCCGGACGCTGTGTCGTCAACGTTCTCGCCACCATCTGTGACAAAGTCAACCGAGCTCTAAGAGGCAGGCTGACAGACGGGCGTGGGACGATACAAGGTACGAGTGAAGTCAGACCTCAGACGTGATGTTTGTGGTGGGAACTTCCTGCCTTGGCCGTGCCCCTGTGACACATTCACTCTTCCATTGAGTGGTTTGGCAAACAGCTTAGTGAGTGGGATGACAGCGCCAAGAAAGCAGAGAAGACGAAGAACTCACCATGCTGAAGACTGACCAGCTGGTCTACATTGTCCTGGAGCTGGTGATCGCCTGCCTGGCTGTGGCTGGAAACATCCTGGTGTGCTGGGCCGTCTGCCTCAACTCCAACCTGCAGACTATCACCAACTTCTTTTTGGTGTCACTGGCTGTGGCTGATATCGCTGTAGGGCTGCTGGCAATTCCCTTCGCCATCAGCATCAGGTACCATTCGATTTGTACACCTCTTAATTGTAATTTGTTTTGACTAAAAATCAGTGTAATCCTAAATCAAAGCATTAAATTCCACACCAAAAGCCTGGGACTGATTTGGGCCAATAATTCATTAGATTTTAATACTTAAGCCTGTGATATTTTCTTGCAGTACCGGCTTCTGTGCAAACTTCTACGGCTGCTTGTTCATCGCCTGCTTCGTGCTCGTGCTCACCCAGAGCTCCATCTTCAGCCTTCTGGCCATCGCTGTGGACCGCTGCATCGCCATCAAGAACCCACTCAGGTGAGGGGAGAAGTTAAAGGTCCACTCCACTGAAACCTGAAACAGAGACTTCCACAGTGTCACATTATTCATAATCAAGGCACTTTACAAATTTCATGGAAATCAGTTTAGTAGATCTTGCGTCATCCTTCTACGTATCAAGCAAACCCAGTGTTCAGACAGAGATACGTATCTCCAGTGACCTTACCGGGTTCCTGTTTTCATGCTGTTGAAAATATTTAAACCAGCTGAAGACTAACTTTCCTCCATGTAAATCATCACCATTCAAATAACATTGTAAGATAGCCCGATCGCTTTTGCAGCAAATAACAAAACCAATTCGCACGGCTGTTTAGTCACCGCTGTGTTACTTCGGGCATGAGAGGATATTTCATTGAGTAAAACACAGCAGGTGATACATTTGCATCAGCAGTTGCATAACAGCTCCTGCATCGTTATGTGTGCTCACAGATGACAGCAAACCAATCATGCATCAGAAGTTGACATAGCTTTATATATATATATTATATACGCTTCTTTACTTCCTCCCACTATCCTGAAATGAAGCTATAATATCCGGCCGCCGTCTTGCCCATTTGGATTCAGCACAATAACAATCTGGGACAGTCGATAAACGCTTCAGTTGTATCTTTCCTTAATGACATTCCAGTCCCATTTGAATAGCATCAACTAACTAATTCAAATTAAACTCAGCTAATGTCGATTTTCCAGTAATGGCACCACTCCCATACACTGTCTTCTTTATCTAAAAAACAGTAAATAAAGAAAGAAAAGAAGGACAACTAATATCTTTCTTAGGTTTATTAAATTAATAATTCCCCCACGCTTGAATGCACAATCATTTTATCCTCATTTGAATCTACTCATATTGATGCAGATACGATCATAATGAAGTTACGTGTAGATCAGGCAGCCGGCCCTCATGTATTATTGGGTTCTCCTCTCAGGTACAACAGCCTGGTGACAGGGCAGAGGGCGAAGGGCATCATCACCCTGTGCTGGGTCCTCTCCGTGGGCATCGGCCTGACTCCAATGCTGGGCTGGAACACAGGTGGGCCATTCATTTAGAACAATGTAAACGCATGATTCCAATGCCTCAGAAACCTTCTTACCATACATTGTAGATAAGATCTGAAGTCAAACACTGCTAAGCCGGTTTCTGAGAAGATAGTTTAATGTCTGATTTTTGACTTGTGTTTGTTTCATTTCGGTTGTTCAAAGCAATGAAATCTGTGGTTTTAATTCTAACCACATCCTCTTTTAAGCTACGAAACCTAATTTCTAGAATCATTGTTTTCAGAATGAACAGACACACTGGATGAGGGAGAAAAGCATGAACTAGACACTTGAGTAAAACTGCAAAAATGCATTAATAGTATTGAATTACTAGAGAAAAGGGCTCGAGTTCAGAAATGAAGTCGGCATTTTCCTACTAGTGTCAATCTTTCTAACTCACATCACTGATGATTGCTGAGGAGAACACAAGTAAACAGTTGAATTTGGGGTCTAAATCCCAAACCGTGCTTGGTCACTGTTGCCATAATCAAACAAAGAATCCCCCCTCTCTCTGTTGCACAGGTTCGGACTCCAAAGCCGCCGGCAGAACAAACAGCAGCTGCCCAAACAGCCTGTGCGAGTGTCTGTTCGAAGGAGTGGTCACCATGGACTACATGGTCTATTTCAACTTCTTCTGCTGTGTGCTGGTGCCTCTGCTGGTCATGCTGGTCATATATGCCAACATCTTCCTGGCGGCGCAGCACCAGCTCAGAATGATTGGTTTCAAAGCTTCGCACATGCCCGCTCTTGCAGTGATAACCTCAGCAGCTTCCAGCTCACCTCGCTCCACCCTGCAGAAGGAGGTGCATGCCGCCAAGTCACTGTCCATCATTGTGGGGATGTTTGCCTTTTGCTGGCTTCCAGTGCACATCATCAACTGTTTCAACCACATGTGTCCCGACTGCGAACGCCCACACATCTGGGTGATGAACATCGCCATCATCCTCTCCCATGCTAACTCCGTCATGAATCCCTTCATCTATGCCTATCGCATTCGGGAGTTCAGGGAGACCTTCCGGAGGATCCTGTCCCAGCACATCCTGGGGCATGGGGATATGCATGGGCTCGGCGATGGCAGAGGTGCTGGTAGCAGCAGGAGCAGCATCGTCAGGACTTCTTCCTCTTCCCGCACCAGTAAAGAGTCATCGTGTGGCACTGTAGTAAACAGTTACATCGTAGACCCTGGTTCAAAGCAAACCATAGCTAACCAGGAGACCTCTTGCCACTGGACCGCAAAGTTAGACTCTGCACCAGGTGGCCAAACACCCAACTTTCACCAAATAAGAAGCAGTTCACTTACACAGCAGTTGCCGTGCATCATGGGATTTGCTGCGCAGGAAGGAAAAGAGTCAGACACATATTTTGGGGGAACAACAGATGCTTCGGAACTGAAAAACAATGGCAGTGGTATTACTTTTGTGAATGTTCATGCCGGCTTCTTAAAACAGACGGACTGCACCTGCTCTGCAGAGCTTACACAAGTCTCATGACAAAGAGATTTACTGCCTTCAAATACACAACATTCTGCAAATAACACGAAGGATGAACAAAGCAGATCGATAGCAGCAGTAGAGCTGTGTTTCCTCTTTTTGTTGTAATATCTTGTTTTGCTTTGTGACTTTGTTCTCAGCACCGATCTCTGATTTGGATCAAATCTACAAGAAAACAAAGAAACGTGCTAATGCTTAAATTCTCCTACGTTTTTTTTAGGTGTCTTTTAAACAATTTGCATCTTGGATTGCATAAAAGTACTTTCAACTGCCCTGGATTCACTGTGTACGGGTTTTTAAAACACTCATATGATAATGTTGCATTATTTTCTACATGGTCATCTGTGTTACTTTTACCCACTGGTGAATTAAATATCTCAGTAGTTCACTTTTTAATGAGGTTTTTTCAAGATAATTGTGACTATTGGACTGAGTGATACGAGGCGTGCCTGCGGGAAACAATGATGTTTGACAGGTATTTAAAGGCGAGCACTATCTCTTGTTTATAGATCTGTTGGAAAGTCATTTCTCAAACTGCTGGATGGCCACAGAACACCTGACGATGCTGGTTTGATAACTGCCCGGCAACACGTGTCTGTTGCTGCCTCAACAACAACTAAGTGACAGATGATTCAAAGGCACTGATGTCAACGAGCCAGTTACCACACGCCCAAAACAAAGCTTGCCGTCTATCCAAATATCAGCCCATATGCTTGTAACACACACACATACGCACGGCCACAGACGACTCTGCAGGAGGTGTTTACAGAGCGGCCCGGCTGCTGACGCCAGTCAATGGGCCTAATGCAATGGAAATCAAATGAAGGTTCATTTGATGATGTCTTTTATTATGCCATTATGCCCTCGCTCTCCTCATTTAGAGGCCCTTTCACTGCGGGGCATTAAGCAACACTTGTGTGCTTTACAGAAATCCAGGAAGAGGCATACATGGGTATGTTTCTAGCTCACGCGCTGTGTATTTATTTATTTTTAAATATAAAAATATCAGTTGTTTATTACACTTTGTGGCATTCTACAGCAGTATGCAAATCAATAAAGCCATCTCCCGTTGATGTTGTATGCATAGTTTTTTGTACTATTCGGCTGTGGCTGAGGGGTAGAGTGGTCGTCCTCCAACCCGAAGGTCGGCGGTTCGATCCCCAGTCTGAACCATCTGCATGCCGAAGTGTCCTTGGGCAAGATGCTGAACCCTGAATGGCCCCCCATAGAATAACTAAGTGCTGCAAATAGATGCACTGTATGAATGTGTGTATGAATGGGTGAATGTGAAACTGTACTGTAAAGCGCTTTGAGTTTGCTGTCATCTGTGAGCACACATAACGATGCTTTGAGTGGTCTTCATCAGACTAGAAAAGCGCTATATAAATACAAATCCATTTACCATTTACCATTTATTCAAATCTGAGTCAGTTGTTTTGTATAAAATAAAAGTGAATAATACACAAAGCACTGTCCTGTATCACAGACCGCAATATTTGTCATGTGATTACAGGCTCCAGCAGGTTTCATGAGAGGATTATGTCCAGTAGAAATACAATCAAACAGTAGGGGAGGAAGTACTCAAACATTTTACTTAAAAAGTACAAAGAAATAGACAAAAATGTAGAAAAGTTAAAGTACATTAACTTTTCTATTTTTTAAGTGTACTTGCCGAGTGAAACCTACATCATTAACTTTGCCTACTGTATATTCAGTTTGATACAAGAATAGTTCACACTCATTAATAAAGAATTATATGCTTTGTAAAAATGAAGTTGGAGTAGAAAGTACAGACATTTGCTGGTATGTAGATGGGTAAAAGTGGAAAGTATCTTATACCTGAAAATGAATCCACTTAAGTAAAGTACATATACATGAAAAATATACTTAGGCACATTAAAAAAGTAAATGTACATAGTTTAATCCCACCACTCCAACTGGCCTTTTTCTAGGACACCATTTAATTTAGAAACTACTAAATAGTTCGTATTTGCTGCTTTGTAAAAAACTGCAGTTGTGACGACAGATGTCAAAGGAATCATCAAAGTAAGACAAACGTTGCTCCTTTGATTTTCTCGAGCTCAAAAATACATGTCCCATGATGCACCGCGGGTTCCATTCCACCGGAAGCACTTCGCTTGCCTTGTGTTGCATTGTGGGTAAGCGGAAGAAGGCTCAAAAAGAGACGCGAAAGCGACAAGAGCACGTTGCACAGACAATAATTAAACCACAAAGAAAATCGGTTTCCAGAGCAGAATCCAGGTAAACGTTTTATTGGCTTTTATAAATCGGTGTAATCGCTTTGCTTAGCTTAGCTTAGCCAACAGTGGTGTTTCGCCTTGTGACGCATTGCACTTTATTCATTCACGTAGCCATCATGGCTCTGGCTATTATCTGAGCTCCGAGTGTACGTTTGAAAATTCAACTGTTTACAATGAAACTTAACTCCTGTTGAATGTTGGTTTGCAGGTTGTAGCAGAAACTAGCTTCATATAATATGTGTAGATCTTCCCTCTGGTTCGGTACTCTTCGTTTTTTGTAAGTTAGCCTAGCCGGCTAACGCGGCTAATTTAGCTAGTAGGCAACTCCCCCTAGCCTCTGCCATTACACACGTCTTATTGTTATTTAACTTGAAGTTAATTGTTTTTAAACTGCTTTAAACAATAATATGAACCATTTCACTTGAATGTTTGAAACCCTGGTCCTAATTTCGCAGGGTTTGATTTGTAGTCGCAGCTCTAGAGATGCTAATGCTACTAATGGAGTCGCAAACACATTCTGACGGAGACAGTTCCTTGTTTCTTAGCTTTTAAACATAACAAAAATAAAAGTGATGTATTGCTGTAAAATTAAAACTAGAAACAAGAAACTGTTTCATTCCAACAACAACTTATCATTCTAAATAGTTGTACATTGGAGTGGATGGGTTGGTAGGAGTTGACATCTTAGTATTGGTGGGATTATAATGGGAACAGCACATTTCTAACAGGCTCTTTCAAACTTGTTATGTTTCAGGAACACTTGAAAAATGTCTATCGGCGTACCAATCAAGGTTCTTCATGAAGCAGAGGGCCACATCGTGACCTGTGAGACCAACACTGGAGAGGTGTACAGGGGCAAGCTGATCGAGGCCGAGGACAACATGAACTGCCAGGTCGGTCCTGAACACAATAAATAAAGAATAAATAAGGACACAGCCACAGTGACTTATTTTTCCTTATGTTCTGTGCCTTTTGGGAAGTAAGCTGGTTCAGACAGTGATCACTAGTGTCAGAATCTGAGATACTTTATTGATTACAAGTTAAATTTGGGTTTTGCAACAGCAGTCTCACTATTCAGTCCCGTCTTTACAGAAAGTAATACCCATAAAGGTGATCATTTCACGTAATGTTTTTAAGGTGGAAATTTGCGCTGTACCCCATTTCCTTTGAACTTTTCTGTGGGTGATATCTTTAAGATATTACGTCTGTGTTTTACTCTTGTCTTTGACGCAAGATTAATAAAAAATGAGTGACAGCATTTTGGCTGTATTTGTTGTATTCCAGAATCTAAATTGCTAAACCAGTTCAGATGGTTGGGAATAAATGAGCAGAGCTGTGAAAGACTAGAATTGGGAACCACTAATTCAACATAATGGCCTAAATCTTTATTACTATTTTATACAAACTTAATTTATCTTGTGTATTTTGGTTCACTAAAATATAATCTTTGTTCCATTGCTACAGATGTCAAATATCACAGTGACCTACCGTGATGGCCGGGTGGCACAGTTGGAGCAAGTCTACATTCGTGGCAGCAAAATCCGCTTCCTGATTTTACCAGACATGTTAAAGAATGCACCGATGTTAAAGAGTATGAAGAACAAGAACCAAGGATCTGGTGCAGGAAGGGGAAAGGCGGCTATTCTCAAAGCACAAGGTGAGTGGAAAGATTTATTTATCAGACTCATGGCGATATTCTGGCCTGCTACAGTTTACATAGTTTAAGCCAGGGTTTATCCTTCATAGAAAATTCCGAGAAGACCACCTCCGTCAAATTTCTAGCCCAGTGTAAACCACTTATAGTGACCGTGTTTGTAAAGAGCCAAATTCATCACTGTAAGAGGTTGATAACTAAACGATTGCGTAGCTTCTCAATGATTTATCGTAACTAGAGGGAAAGGTGACACACACTGACGCCACTGCTCACTTCTCTCTCTCAGCCAGACACACAGTGTAATTGGGTAAAAACAACAATTTGTAAACGTAGATCTGTATGGAGAGCTGGATGAGACGGCAACGAGTGCTCTGCTTGGCTCGAGCTGAGTTGGCAGTGCGCAGCAGGAATGAGACGCAGAGAGGAGCAGTAGATTATTGACAGAGCCGGTTAAAAACTGGAAAACATCCTCTTTACCATTCCTGTGTATGACCAGCCTCCATATGAACACTGTAAGGAGCCTTAGTGGAGCTGTGCACGGCTCTCCGGGTGTCTGGGTAACAATCCTATAAAATCTGGCGTGTCTCAACATCTGAAGAATACCAGTTGGGTTCAAAAAGTATTTAATAAATGTACCACTTATCCTCACTAGCTTTAATTTATAAGCCTATTTATGTGAACACTTTCCTCGATGACAGATGCACTGTCTATTTAAATGATTTTAGTTTGTATTGAAGTGTGGTGTCTTGTCTTTTTGTCCGCAGTGGCAGCTCGAGGCAGAGGCCGTGGTGGAATGGGAAGAGGAAACATCTTCCAGAAGAGGCGATAATTGCGACATCTGTGTTTAAGATTTTTACATGTATAGCCTTTTTGCTTGTTGTCTTCTTTGGATTGGATATCTTGGATATTGTTGCAGTCCTGTTTGCAGATTACTGCTTTGATTACATTTTTTTTTTAATGAAAATAAACCTGTCAATTTGATGTGTTGCTCTTTTTTTTTGATTTGATGTATTGATATAACACATTAAAACATAGGAGCTGAACGAAGGCAAACAAGACTCAGAATTTTGCAATGGCTCTTAACTGGCCTCAATACAGTTGACCTGTTTATCCATATTAATAGTTAGTCATTTGACCACTGTGACTTCAGTGTCACCTCAACCACTTAATGGCTATAAAGCCGAATGGGAGGCCAGAGTACAAAGCTGGAACAAACTGCAATGTTAAAAAAAACCCACTATAAATAAAATACTAGATAAACAGTGTACATTTCAACATTAAAGACACCACTATAATAACTCAAGTAAAACAAATTCACCAAACTAGTGCCATATCAAATACAATGGAATAAATTATAGAACTGCAACAAACAACTTGTATAATGTTAGAAAATAACTGCAATAACAAATAAGCTTCAGCCCAAACAGGTGGGTGGACATTTAAAGGTGAACTGATTAAACATAGCACAAAGTAATAATGGAAATATATATATACCACCTATTTAAAAAAAATATATGTACATAGTAATAATTATACTATACCCATGATGTGATTCACATCTCTTGTGTATATTGTTGTTAATCATGGGGTATCCCGCTGATTTCTATTTCCTCTAAATCCCTAATAAGCCTTGAGGAAAAACAAACCGAAGCCGCAGCAACTCCCAGACCGGGCAGCAGGGGGAGCCAGTCTCCCACAAAGTGCCTGTGGCAGTAATCATAAAGAAGAAACGTTTTTATTCTGAGGTCGTGATCTGAACGAGCAGGAGAAGAACAAGCAGCCGCCTCTAACACTTCCTGTCTGGATCCAGGGTTTTTACTTCATATTGGTTCTGTCGCTCCGTGTGAGGAGGGAGTCGACCCGTGTTCCCAGCCCGGGTTCCTGCATCCCTCCCCCGCACAGCAGCTAGCTTCCCCGCGGTGCCACAGCGGCTGCTCGCCCCGCAGCGGAGAGGGAACAACCTGCCTCTTACTCAGGACTTGACTTCTTCATAAACACGCTAAGGTAAGATTTTAATATCTCACTGCAGCTGTTGGGAGGTTTATTGTCTTTTTAAAAAGAAATAAAACCGTTTCCCAGCCTCCAACATCTCTGACTCCTGCCCGACAACATCTGCATCTTGACAGATGAGGCAGCGGCTAACGTTAGCTTAGCATTAAGTTAGCCTGCACCTCCTCTCCACAGTGGGCTTCTCCTTCTTCTCCTCCTCCTCGGTAGTTCCTGGATCATCGTTGACAACTGTTCGCTTTAATGTGATGAAAATGAGAACCCGCCATTACAGCCTCGTTAGAGCCAAACCTCCAAAATGTGAGAGGGAACCAAATAGTCGCTTGTGTTTGTTGTGTGTTCGCGATTTAAACTTAATTTTATTTGTCAACACTGGGTCGTTTACTTTCCTTTACCTCCTGACCTCACCTTGTGTTTCCCCCTTTTTAAAATGTGTTCTCACCATCATGGAATTCACTATTTATCTTCAACAGGAGCTCAAACACCGACTGGTTAATTATTATAAAATGTCTTAACACAATATTGTGGTTTACTTGATCTCTCGTTGGACTCAAGCCTCTTCTGTTTTTGTGGATTTGTCCAATTTGTCTCTATACAGAGGTTTGAGCCAGAGAGATGAATTTGGTAAAACACACACTGACAGCTGATTGAGATGTACCAGTTTATAAAAGACCTGAAAAAGAAAAAGAAGAAATCAAAATCATATATCCTTTAGTTTAGTTTTCGAGGTAATGATTAGTTGATCTGTTGGTTTAGAAAACAAAAATCACTCAATAATAATTGTCAAAGAAAATAGTTAAATATTTTTGGGTTTAGAATGAAATCTGAAAAGGTGACCTTGAGTTGTGGGATATCAGGATTATATTTGTTACTATTTTCAGATTAAATCAAGAGAATAAGTTGCAGCTAGGTCTGGACGATATGGCCAAACATGTAATCGTTTTCATATCAGTCGATATTAATATCATCACATATTTCTTTTCATTTTATAGCTTTGTTTTTTTGCTCCTGGCTGAAGGTTGTGGTTTTAAACTCTTCTGTAAAAGCAGTCAATGAAAAACAGTTGCGATCAATAATGTGCTGATTCTCCTCACTGTGCTTACACAACTCAGGAAGTAAGCAGTAACGGGAAATGTATTGAACCGTTGTTACATTTCTATTGATGAAAGTTATATTCTGATTGATTTAATGCCGAGCCCCAGTATGCAGCCCTGACATCAACTGTGTCTGTGTCTGTCACGGAGTTCACAACGAGAACAACAAGTCCAAACAGGGTTTCTTGAGAATGCTAAACCCTGCTTTGTTATATATACTATGACTACCAGTGAAATATGTCAGATTCTCTGTAAAAATCCAGCCGTGATTGTGCGACAACACAGCAGTCTAGTTAGTCAAGGAGGCTCATCCCTCCATTTACAGCAGCTTATCTCTTGCCGCGGCTCCGCAGATCGCTGACAGGGTTGCCCTGTTGATCTTTTAATGAAGCCGGGGATCCTCCTCTGCTCCAGATGGCCCTGTGTCGTACTTGTACGTCTGTAGAACCGTGTCTGTGTTGTTATTAATGCTCTACATGGCTTGGACCCCCGCAAGCTCTGATAAGTCCTCCCTCCTCCTCCTCCTGCGCAGATAGTGAAGGTCAGATCATGTGACTTTTGTTATCATAAGAGGCGCAGTATGGCATCTGGAGCCGGGCAGCATCTGTTGATGTATCGTCCGGCTCAAATCTAAATGCCTGTTCTTCATTGAGCTGCTGCGATCACAAGGGATCAGGGAAGTTCAGCGCTTTAGCCGTTTGTTTATCCCTGATCTACAGTGTCTTTGTCTAGGAACTTTACAGACATCACACAATACATAGTTTCACTGCACAAAGGCTTTTAGATTTTCAGCGCCCAGGATCTATGAATTTAATATTTCAAATATTTCGCAGAAAGCTCAGGTTTTAGCTTATGATGAAATGTCTCAGCTCATACGTAACAAGTGGTTGTAGTTGTTAGGCTACCACTGGTTTGAAGTTTTAAAAACTCCTACCAAATGAATGTCTCGACACCGAATCATCAACCGAAACCATTTATACCGGTAGCTTCTTTTAAACCTGCTGGCCAGACAATGATTGTTGTCATTACACAACCAAAGACTAAACTGACCCATACCATACCCTGTAGAATGAGATTTGCACTGATAATATAATGTAATATCTTTACACCATTACCAATGTAGGAGCTTCCCTGAAGCACCTCAATGTGTCAGGAAACAGGTCGAACCATTTATCTTAGATCGAAGTAGGACAAGCTTGGTCTCCTCAGTGGGTATAAAAAACCTGTTGTCGCCGGTGTGTAGCCAGTTTTAACCACGGTCATGCACGTGTGTTGTTTCTGAACTCGCCAAGTTCACTTACACATATTGTGTTGCTGCTTCAGTAGCAGCTAGCTAACTAGTTTTCTAAAGGATATTGTGTGTTTTTAAGATTAAACAGGGAAACTCTTAAATTTCAGATATGTTTGGACCTTGAGGAAGAGAATATTTCATCTCTGCCAGTGATGAGCACGTAGGCTGTGATATGCTGTGCAGTACTTCTATACAAGTATATGTGAAATGTACAGTATATGTGAAATGGACGAGTCAGTGAAGAAGATAAAGAAGCAGCTCTGTGCCCAGGAGACAGTTGTGCTCGATGCGAGTCTCTTTGTGTGTAGTGGTGATTCTTCCCTCTCGCTTCTCTTACATCACCATTTATATCGTAAGCAGTCGATGGAGGAAGCGAGGTCACCTGGAGTGGGTGTCTCTTCCCACGCACTGTCCTTGTCCTGAACCCTGCTGGAGTCTTATTTTTCTTAATGCTTCCATTTGTTTTTTTCCGGCATCTGTGAGATTTGCTCAGCTCCCACACACTGCCTCCGCCTCCGCCGCAATCCTGTCACCACCACCGTGACAAAAATCAAGGAAAATGTCTCCGTCTCTTTCTGTTTTTCATCTCTTCCTCCACTCTCTCCATTTCTTGAAAATAATGGGCAGATAATAAGCTGAATGAACTCGGAGATGGAAATGGCCCTCCTGGAATTATACAAAAAGGGTTTTGTTTAGATGCTGCTCAGATAATAATTACCCATGTTGCATAAGTGACGTCAAACGCGGACTGAACCGCTGCTTCTACCGACGCGTCAAATCTGTCCACTTAGAGCTGAACTTTGTGTTACTCGATGTGTTTCCATGCATTAATTAGCACTTTACAGAGCGTGTGGAAAAAGCCCAGACTCCACAGACGCTTCAAATGGAACCGTTAGAGAATAAAATATTTAGCCTTTTATTTAAGATGCATGTATTTGCTTTGATTTTACGTAAGATTTCCATCCATTTGGATTACACAGTTTTAACATGTAGACAAATGAAAGAGTTAGAATAAATATAGACTGTTTATATGAAGATGTACTGAAGGTTCATTTAAAGAAGACTAATAAATCAGGAAGCTACATTATTCAGTTTGCTGTGTCCCAGGCCTTTGTACGTCTTGTTAATAAAGCAGTAAATGCCTGAAATACCAGATTTTTTTCCTTACTTTTCGATGTCTGCTCATGTGTCTCAGGAACCACTCTCCTGGGGGTTCCCATCTGATGGAGCAGTGCTTGTCGGCCCACCATGTTTCCTTGTCACGTAAGCCCCTGGCCCTCTGCTGAGCCCCCGGCCTCCTGCGGCAGCCATGCAACCCCGGCGCAGCCCTCACAGCCCCTCCCTGACCTGCTGTGCAGCTGTCCCGCTCCACCTTTGAACACCACCCCTCAGACGCCTTCCCCGGACCCCATGGAGTCCCTCATAGTGATCACGGAGTACGAACCCAGCAGGCCGACTGGGGAGGAGGAGGTAAGAGGAAGCACGCCTTGTTACACCTCGTCTCCCAGAGATGTGTCTCTTTGGACTTCTGGGTTTGTGGTCGTATTTCTGTTGACCTAATATCAGATAATCCTAAGTAGGTCGACACTTTGCGGATATGATTTTTAGACCATGTAGACCAAATACAGAGGCTTTGTATATCTTGATGCTGCAGTTTGTTAATTCAATAATGAAAAATACCAACTGGAAAGTTCTTTACGTCTCAGGTAGAAGATATGGACAGTTCTGAGACGCCCGAGCCGGCCTCCTCTGTGGCGGCGCCCTTCCCGACCTCGTCCTGCGACCTGCTGTCCCACACAGTTTGCCGGTCGGCGTCCCTGCTCCCCCAGAGCCATGAGCAAAGGGGAAGACTGAACATGTCAGACAGGAAACTCTCTCTGCAGGAGCGCTCGCAAAGCGTGGCGTCGCCCTGCAGCTCCCCAGGACTCAACGGGCGCTACATTTACCCATCGCTACCGTACTCACCCATCACATCACCCCACTCTTCTCCACGGTTTCTCCGCCGACCCACTGTGGAGTCGCACAGTGTTTCTATCACAGACCTCCAGGTATGATCCAGACTTGGGGCTTACAGGGTTCCTGTGGTATGCATTTGATGTTTAAGTTGATTTTACTGTTTGCAAGTCAACATTTCTCATCCAATATCAGCAGTTTACTTTGATATCTGCTAGAAATCCTCAAAAATAACTCAAATATAGTTGCATCCAGTATGACTGTAGTTGTAATTATATAATGTATTGTCCCTGAATCATCTGACCTGTGTATCCCCTCAGGTCTTTACTCTGCTTAATGCATTACACATGAATGAACAAACTGTTCACACAGAGCCAGGCTCCTCCAGAGGCGCTCCACCTGAACATCTGTTAGTTTATCTAAATATCAGTATCGCTCTTGTCTGAAAGTAAACAGGACTGCGTGTGCATTTGTCTCGAAAGCAGCAGCACAGTGGTTAAAGACTGAACTGATATGAAGGTAAGGTTTTACAGTCTCACTAGATGTAGGTATGACTGTAGCTGTGATCCCTGTTGTATGTACTGTAGGTGCAGAATCTTATAGATTAGTCTGCTACTGTAGATGGAATTCACCTAATCACTTGATGTAGGAGTGAAAAATGCACATGAAGGTTAATTAGGTGAAATGACTGTAATTCTCTGAAATGAATGTAATGAATGTGTCATATCAAGTCTTGAAAATTGAAATTCTCTATACTCACTTCATCTTACCATCCTCCTCGACACTTAAAAATATTGTAATCCTCTGGAGACCAACAGTCAAATAAATGACATTTAGACATGGGCTTTAAATGAGGAAATGGTTTAGTCACCGCATTTCTATTTTGTATGAGTCATTCTCTGCAGGATGGGTTCTGTGTGTTCTCAGCACTTAGTGTTTCAAATCATCACCACTCTTCACCATTGAATGATGGTAGAATACACTGGTGCTTGACCGGATAGTTTCCTCTGATCACTACAAAATATATCACAAATCTATTAGGTCCATGCAGCACATCCTGCCTCTGGAATCCCAGACACACTGCAGGATTAGATTAGTCTTTACTGTCACTGTTGATGAGATGGTCTCTGATTCAATCTGGATTTATTAAAGAGGAGTTCTGCCCTATGGCTCTATGATTACAAATGTGTGTATGTAAATTAATGGTACTTGCAATGTCGTAGTTGCCCGATCATATTACACCAATAATGCTGTGGTGTGGCTGCTGAACCGATACCGAAAGTTTTTGTAAATATCATTGATTTACACAACCACATTTATTAACATTGGGCCCAAGTAAAAAAATACAGGAATACTTTTTTCAAGGTGGAGTTTCTGCTTCAAATAAATCTTAAAAAATCAGGAATAGAAAAGGGGACAGAACATGCAATTTGTCTTGAGTCACAATCCTTGGGGCCGTGATAAGCAAACAGCTGTTGGTTGAAGGGAAGTTAAATGAACCAGAAGTGGGATTCTGGTTCAGATTTAAATGCATCTAGGTGCTAAAATATGATTCAATTTTTAAAAGGAAACCATTTTCTCCTCCTCTCTTTTCTCTTTCCTCCTCTCTCTCTCTCTCTTCAAGGACTGTGTTCAACTTAACCAGTATAAGCTGAAGGACGAGATTGGAAAGGTACCATCACAGACAACACACAGATTGGTCCCTTTCACTGACTCTTCCATTTCCCTCTCCCTGCCGCCCACTCCATGTCTGTCAAGTAGCGCACATCACCGAGGACACGCAGGCACAGTCCCTGATATCCTCTCTCGCGCTTGTCCTCATTTCCCAAACTCTTTGCAAAATACCAGGCGATGGGAGAGTTGGAAGATGGATGAGAGGCTGGTATAAATAGCGCTCTCTAAGGGTTGTGCACGGCCTAGTGGATACGAGTGTGTGTGAGCAAGTGGGAGTGTGTAGCTGTAGGTTTAGATTGTGGGTTTAATAAGACATCATGTTGATATGTGTGTGTTTCCCCCGTGTGTGTAGGTAGGTAGGCATGTTAACGTGTTTGTTTTCTTGTTCAACTGAGACCAACAAGCCTTTCCAGGCTTGTTGGAGAGGTTTCTGTTATCAGATCATCTCTGGGACTCTAGGATCAGCTCTGTGCTGCTTCTCCAATCTGCTCCCCCAGCAGGAAATGATCCTGCCAACCCCCCCTCCTCCTCCTCCTCTCTGTGTTTGTTTTGTGCATGAATCTTTGCACACAGGCTACTAATTGGACCTAGTTTTTATCCAGAATTGCGTGAGTGTTTGTGTGTCTGTGTGTGGGCAGGGGAACACAAACCAGATCCAGCTTCCTTAATTAGCCTGAAATCCAAAATGAAAGAGAGAGGGAGAGATGATTTGAATTTGTGTGTTCTCACTTTGAAGCAGCTGGTACTCTTTCAGTGTTCACTGTCAGCCCACTCACTTCCGGTCTCTCTCCATGGGTTTTTTATATATTTATTCCCGTGTGTATTTAGAACATTTGCTTTGCACATAGTGTGATATTTATTTTGTTTAAACATAAAGAATTGACAGATGCTCAATGTCTCTTCATCGGTTTCTACTCTCTGTTAATTACTCTCTCCCGGACCAGGGCTCCTATGGTGTTGTGAAGCTGGCGTACAACGAGGACGACAACACATACTATGTGAGTTCTTCATGCACATATACACACAGATGTGAATTCTCTCACTTCTCTCTCCTTCCCTATCACTACTCACACACACGCAGACAAAGCGAGAGGCATTGTGTCTGCCCCCCCCCCCTCTTCACGAGCACTGGTGTGATTTCAAGTGAAACCTCCACATTTGACTATGTCTCTGGTTAATTGTGCCTCTCTCTGCTGAGCTGTAACAACAAATCAGCTCAAGCTTTTCTGTTTGCTGCTCGTGATTGTTGCTGCAGTTCTCATAAAGCCGCGTGATATTGACAGATAATGACATGGGGATTATTTTAATATTCCTCCCAAGTGACAAAGCCCCACATGTCCCAATCAGCGATAATATTATTGCTGTAATAACTGAGGGTACTGAGGCTATCAAGAAAATTACATTTAAATTAGAAATTTTTAGGTATTCAGAAAATCTGCCCCCAAGAGTTGAAATATCCTTCAAACAATCCTGCTGTGTCACGACGGCTTCAATGGTTGTCAGCTCGCGTAGTTTTTTCAAAAATGGTCAGAAAGACCTTTGATCTGACCAAACAGATCTGCAGGGCATGAGTGAGGGCGTTCCAGGTAGTTGCAGAATACCATCTGCTTTCACGAGGTATTACAATCAATTTGAGATGTTGTGCAGTCATGCGTTGAAAGCAGCCACATCTGAGCTAGACTAGTGAGAAAAGCTTCAGTTGTCAGTGATCTGGCATCTAAAAAATAGCAAATTTTATATTCTTTATCTCAAGATTATTGGTGTTTTAAAAGGATATTTATGTAATTATTAGTTAGTAACAATAATTACTAAGATAACAGGAAATACTAGTTTTTGCAACCCTTTTAAAGTGTATATGTTCATCCAGAAAATCTGCCCAAATTGTACTTATATTTTAAATCTTAATTTAAAAATCAAACAAGTGGTGTGGGCACGATTTTCAGATGCAGACATTTTAATATATAGTCCATCTCTCAGAGTTCATATTGTCTCAAGATATTTCACAAACATAATTATGTTGACATTTTCTGAAGCACTTTGTTTACAGGCCAGAAACGATTCAATGCTTTTATAGCTTTTAGAATCTTTTTCACAGATGACCCTGGTCAGTGCACAAAGCCACATAAACACAAACGATGTTCAAGGTGAAAAGATAAATCTTAATCTGTGGGTGTGAGTGGGTGCACTGTCGGATATGCATCACCTCGCTCGGCTGTATCTTACTCTTTTTGTATTCCTCTCTCTTTGTCTTCCCTCTGGATCTCTTCCCCAATGTCTCTCCCACCTCCTCTCTCTTATCCTCTCCTCTCTCCAATTCTATCTCTCCCCCTCACGCTCCTGTAGGCGATGAAGGTGTTGTCCAAGAGGAGGCTGATGAGGCAGGCAGGTTTCCCACGTAAGTCTAGAGCCAGCGGCAGATGGTTAACAGCAGAGAGCACAGTCACTTATAATGCTACAGAGGTGCATTAACACTGTCCTATCAAAAGTCTCCAGCCTTCCTCACCTACGTTGTTTCTGTCCTCCCAACAGGAAGACCTCCCCCTCGTGGAGCCAAAGCAGTCCCTGAGGGCCCCCCCCATCTCAAAGGACCCCTCGAGCGGGTCTATCAAGAGATTGCCATCCTGAAAAAGCTGGACCATTCCAATGTAGTAAAACTAGTGGAGGTGAGGTCTGTTAAAATGTGTTTATAGAGAGAGGAGAAGTTCAGGTGTTAAAGTAGATTCATAAAATACAAAATTCAAGAAATTTTTTTTAAGAAGCAAAAACTCAAACAAATACAAACTGGCAAAATACAAACTGGCTTGTTATTGCTTCTCTTCTCTCCAAGGAGCAACAGAGGTATACTACCATTTTGCTAATGGAACAATTTGAAGAGTGGCCTCAGTGGAGTGTCATTGAAAGAAAGAAAGATACAAATCAACACAACTAAATCTATTGAGAAATATTTAAATTTGGAATGGAGTAGTAAACTAACAGATTCTAACACATCTACACAGGACTGACTTAAAAACCTGCAGCTTTTTGAAAACACTAAAATACAACTAAACTTCATTATACAAACAAATTAATTTTTACCAGACACAAAAGATGAATGTGTGTGAGTGTGTGCTTGAATTTACTCTCATTTTTCCTCCTCTTTGCATCGGTGCCAGGTTTTGGACGACCCCAGCGAGGACCATCTGTACATGGGTACGTTCGGGCCAGTCCTCCAGCCTTTGGAACATTACACACAAACACACACACACACGCACAGTCATGCATAAAGCAAATACAATACAAGGTCATTTGAAAAGATGTTGTTTTTAGTTTTCTGTGTCTTGGTAACTGAAAAGCTTTCATCACTAACCTCATGTGTTCTTCTGTCGCAGTGTTTGAGCTGGTGAAGAAAGGGTAAGCTAAGCCTCTTTTATGGTGATGATTTTGGCACTGGAATGAGCTCAATCCATTAGTTATGATTGCTAATTGTGTGTGTGTCTGTGTGTGTATGTGTGCCTGTCATGTGTTCACGTATTCAGGGCTGTGATGGAGGTACCAACAGATAAACCTTTCAGCGAGGACCAGGCACGCTTCTACTTCCAGGATCTGCTCAGGGGAATTGAGTATTGTGAGTCGTCCAAATCAAACCTCCTGTTATTCTTCCCTACCAGCCTGTGACAACGTTGTATAAAGCCAAGAATCTGGTGATTGAGGTTGTGTATCTGTCTTTCTTTCTTAGATGACTTGTTATTTTACGTCACACACTCTCCATAATCGGGTGAATTACAAAAACAATTTAATCTTTAAAAGACAAAACACTATCATTCAATGGTGAGTCAGTATTGAGGCAGCTGCAATATGATCGATTCAGCTCAGATTCCGATTTCATTCGATTTGCAGAAATATTCTGTATTTTCATACAGCAAAGACACAGAGTTGTAGATGACAAAATTAAAATTATATAATGGTGGTGTCAAGATTAAGGCAGTTTAGTTAAAACATAAATTCCATTAGTACCATTAGTATGTACAAGATGATTTAAGGCAGATTTACATATCTTAAGAAATAATTACCGGTGTTCATGTTTGTTTATTTTTATCATAACCCTAACCCTAACTGCTGTCATGTGTATCCAACTTCCTGCTAATTCAAGATTACTTTGCATGGGTCCAAGCCGTCAAATTCAAATAAAAGTATCATCTTAAGATCCCCCTTACATCCCAGACTAGGTCCTGACAGAGAATGTTTAACATCCTGCCATAATCAGTTTTTTACGAATGGGACCTTGTTTTCTGTTTCATCAGTACATTACCAGAGGATCATCCACAGAGACGTCAAACCCTCCAACCTGTTGGTGGGAGAAGACGGACACATCAAGATAGCAGACTTTGGAGTCAGTAACCAGTTTGAGGGAACCGATGCTCTTCTGACCAGCACAGTGGGAACTCCTGCTTTCCTGGCCCCTGAAACTCTGTCAGAAACCAGGACGAACTTCTCTGGAAAGGTACTGAGCTCACTAACGCCCTCTGTTGATGACTTTCAGAAATGCAGGGACATATCTATGTTTTACATGATACCAAATACTTTTTTATTATGTATAATGATGCACTAAAGCACTAACTATGCACTGATAGGTTCTCACAATATATATTTTATAACATGTTTTTTTCCCCATTAAGGCTTTGGATGTTTGGGCCATGGGAGTGACCCTTTATTGTTTCGTCTTTGGAGTGGTGAGTGTGTGATACTGGTTGCTATTGCTGAGTTACTCCTCAATTACAGTCTGCTGATCCCCCATTAAAATATACTGCTCTGTCATCCACAGTGTCCTTTTATGGATGAGCGCATCATCAGTCTTCATCAGAAAATCAAGACACAGCCTGTAGTGTTACCTGAACAGTCAGTTCTGCTCCTCCTCCTCAATTTGTGTTGCGTTTATTGATTGAATAGCTGCTTGTTAAAGCTATAAATTAAATATACAATATGCATTTTTAAAATAAATTATGAATATGATTAACATTTTATTTTCACTGTTTCAACAGAGCTGACATATCAGATGATCTCAAAGATTTGTTGCTCAAAATGTTGGATAAGAATCCAGAGACCAGGATATCAGTCACACAGATGAAGGTGAACTCTCCTTTTCGGTTCAGCTGGTTGTGTCCAATATTTGGGATTTAACCAAGTTTGAGATTCACACATAGAATGAAGGAAGTCACCTAATACAAACATTTTAAAATACCGCTGTGTCTGGTGGATTTATAAACGTATATCTTATCTTGTCTCGTGCCTGTGTCCAGGTGCACCCGTGGGTAACAAGGCACGGTGCGGAGCCGCTTCCTCCAGAGGACGACAACTGCTGTCTGCTGATCGAGGTCACGGAGGAGGAGGTGGAGAATTCTGTTAAACACATCCCCAGCCTGGCTACAGTGGTGAGTTCAAGAACTGTTTTTTGTCTCTGTTTTTTTAGGTACTGTTTGCATAGAAAGCTATAATAAGCCTATGAATTCCCCAAAGTAATAAAATATACATATTCATGTTAGCCCAACCCCATTGTTCTGAAACCAGACAGAGAGGAAGTGAAGCATGCTGTATTAATGTGTGTGTTGTTCTTCATCAGATCATGGTGAGAACTATGCTGAGGAAGCGTTCTTTTGGGAACCCGTTCGACTTGGGCCGCAAAGAGGACCGCGGCAGCTTGTGTGCTCCAGGGCAGACGCTCATGTAAGGATTGTTTACAGCTTTAAACAAAAACTTTGAACTCTAACAAAGGTTTTGAAGTATTATTAGGAGTCAGAGTTCTCTGAGCAGTGTGCTGTCACAAACTTAAACTCACTAAGAGCTGTTACCTGCTGTTTGTCAGGTAAACAGTTATTATTTGTCTCCTCCCTCTCCTGGCCTGCAGGAAAGGCAGAGCAGGCAAAGTGAGATACTGCTACATACACTGTAAACAAAGAAGGTAAATACCTGGAGGAAAATATAGTATTATTTTAGTAAAGTGGTAGCGACTGTACTTTAACACCCCTGGCATGGTAGAAGCAGCTGCATTTCCCAATGTGCCTTTGGTGGGAAACATTTCTCCTGTTTCGAAGCGTGTAATTATCCTCTAGCATCTGCCAGAATATTTACTTTATACTTCTGTATTTAGTTTTTCTTCTATTCTTCTATTTCTTAATTTAATTTAGGATGGTCAAAGCGAAATTTTACTCCCATTATATGAATTGTACGAACACTGTTGTTGAGTTGACTTGTGTTACATTATTAAGTATTAATGTGTTCTTGCAGACAAACTATGACCTTAAAATATTAGTATTTGCAGTGTAATTTGTACTAAATTCATAAAAAGCCCAGAGCAGCTTTTTATCATGATAATTTGATATTCATTCCTTGCATGAAGAGTCCTAACTTTTCCAAAAGCACATATCTGGGACTTTGTGTCCTCATGTGTGTCCTTGGAAAGAAACTTATCCCAGCTTGATTTTGCTGATTCTCCCCCGTCGTGTATGAACGATCCTAGTTAACAGCTTGCCAGGTTTCCTTTGTGCCTGCTGCCCTGCATTTTGTCACAATGACATGGTTGGTTTCATAACATCTATATAAAGATGGACAACGTGTCTTTACTCTCTCTCTCCATATTCAGAAATGAAGGTAAAATACCCCAGATATGAAGAGATAGATAGACACACTGTGAGCTCCTGTTAGTACACATGTTCCAACAATCACAAGTCAGTCTCAGCCGTCAATCATGACCTTTCACCCCATCAACAAATAATTAAACATAACTAAAAACCAAACTGACGTGACAAATTAACAATGGAACAAACATCAGTGACTTTCTGGTTTGATCCATTTCCCATCTGCTAATATGGAGGAGGCAGAGCTTATGACCTATACTGTAGATAGCCACCAGGGGGCAATCAAGACACGTAAGCTTCACGTTCTACGAGCCGACATGTTGTCCATCTTTATATACTACAGTCTGTAATTGGAGTCAGTTGCTGTAGTTAAAGCAGTGTCTCTGATGTGTCCTTCAGGAAGCAGGAGAGTGGTGATGGCATGAGGACCATGGACCTTCCCTACGTGGGAGAAGACGAGGCTCTCTCCTGATGACCAGGGTCCAAAATCCACCCCCGCTGCACCACACCCCTTTACTCACGCTTTTATACTGGCAGCCTACGCCCACATGCGTTTCCTGGTGGAGGTGGAGCGGACGCAGAGAACAGAGAGAAAGTAAAGGATCTGAGGCACTTTGACGACCATTTGCTTGTTCTCCATTTTCCGAGGCTTTAAAGGGAAACTTGTCAAAACTCCTAGAGAGGATCCTCCTGAACATTGCACTTGTCTGCAGCTCTCATCCCCCAAACCAGTCTCCTCTCTTCTCACCCTGCATGCATGTATAGTCTGTGCATGCTTCGTCTCAGGCTTCAACTGTACAGCTTTGTGTTTTACTTGTAATTTAGCCACTCGTGTTTCTCCTTGTCCTCACGTGACGATACTTTCAGGTAACGGGTGGCCGTGGATGACGGTTCATGGGGGGGGGATGGTTGTATTCGCAATCACCTCGACCTGCTCTCCATTGGAGCAGGTTTTTATTGACGATGAATGTCTGGCTAGCTGTGCTTCAGAGCGGCAGGGCCCAGTTCGGTCAAATTTGTGTGAATCATCCGGACAGTTTTCCCCTAAAAAATGTAAAAAAAAAAGGGCAGCGATATAATGTTTACGTCACTGAATGCATGTGTTTACTTTCCCAATGCAACACGGTATAAGCTATTTCTGAGCACTGGCACGCACAGGACACACTTTGTTTGATGCAATTCTTTCCTATGTCAGTCTTACCACTGGCTCTTAATTGAGTCTCATTTACTACAATCAGTAGAAAGCTTTAAAAACTGTTGATATGTTGATTTGCAAATTCATCATTGCTTTTCAAGAGCTTAGATTTAGAGCTTTTGCTTCAGTGAGACTTTTCTCAAGTGAGCAGTTGAATATTTGTTGGTTTATGCTTGATATTTTTAAGCTTGACAAAAACAGAATGTGTTGGAGCAAAATTATTCTGTAGGCCTAAACATTTAGACACAAAATTATTTCTCTGCTATTAATTGGACAAACATGCGCTCGTTTGCGGTTTCACACTGAAAAGGGAAAATCGTGGCTCTCCAACCTCATGTTCAAATTGGGAAGCTTCTCACTTGTTTTGTTTTGTATCGTAAGAATCACTGTTTTTTTTATTTAAACGCACATTTTACGGACACCAAAAAACTTTAATTATATATAATGTTGTAAAGTGCAGTAACATTAACAGACAAACCTTTAAACTATTTGTTCGTGTAAAATTACCAGAGCTGCTGCAGCATTTCAGTTTTGAGATGGGACAGCATAGTGCAGCTGCAGATGTGTCTTGTACAAATCTATGCATATCTATTGAACTGTTATAAAGAAACTCTTTGTCATCGTTGATTGAAGGACTGGGCCAGTCTGCACATATTTATATATAAGCTAACTATAAAATATTTTTTATTTATTCTCATGTTTTTTTCATTTTTGATGATCCCAAAGCAGTAAAATTAGCACATTTCCACTTTTGCTCCTTGTGTTTCCTCTTTGTTTTTCTTCATTTTCTCTGGCATTAGTGTAAAAGTAGAGATAGTCACTGGATGTTAACATAGAATAACGACAGAATATTGTTTGTAACATTTCAATGCTTCCACACATGAATAACTTCGGCACTTAAGTGTTGAATGTATATGAAAAGGGACTTTGGATTCATTTATTTTTTACCTTACTACTTGCATGTCACTCTGAACTGTACCAAGTGTGTGTCTGTTGTATGACTAGTACTATGCATATGATGTGTCTTTCTCTGTGTGGTGCAGTGGTGTCGCCCTGTCAGGTTGTCACATGCAAACTCACTTGGCTGGATCGGGACGGCTGTTCGAGTTTGAATCATTCTCCTCACTTTTCTTTACCGGATATTTAATTCATGCTGCAAATAGAGATGAAAGATTTAAATTGCCAAACTGGACTTTTTAAAACACACACAAACCCTTTGTGTTTATTATATTTGCATGATAAACAACGATAGCTAACAATATTTTTAAGCCTGTCATTAACTCAATTATTGCAGAATAGCCAAAAATGTATTTCAGACTTTGCAATGCCACCTCATTTAAATACGCCTTCTACTCATAATTACACATTCTGACATTCTGGAAGTTCCTTCAGATTCAGATTAAGCTTTTAATTTGAGTGAAATAAGGCAAGTTTACCTCTGATGGGAGTAATTTCCGTCCATGACCAACAGGAATTGAGTGAAGGACAGTTGACCTCTAAATGCAGGGTGACGGTGCAAGACACAAAAAAATGCGGTGTGATAGGTATTTTATACATACTATTTAAATATTTAAACTTGTAGTTAACACAGTTTTTGAAAAAGGCTACAGTATGTGATTAACATTTATTATTCAGATGGTTTTGAATTCTGTGGTGTAATTCATTTTGCTAAAGAGCTGTGGGGGGGAGGTTCTTCCCCCTGAATGCATGCCAACATACTATCACACTGTATTGTCATAGCATGTGAGGTCCTCGGCAACAAGACTGGACATTTAAATAAATTATTCCATAAATACTGTATCTCGATCATCATTTGAATAAAATATTATTGCCTTTGTAATGTTTGGGTCTGGATGTGATATTATTGGGCTTTGTTTATGAGCTTCCACAGACACACCACCAGTGGGTGCTGTGTCCCACAACATGTCAGAAGCTGTGGGATTCACTGAATATCACATTTTGTTCCTTTTCTTTGACATGATGACGCATTTTCTACGTCTGCCATTGTTTTCCTGACTGTAGCATACATACATACATAACTGGAGCAGGGTTCTGTAATATAACTGTATTCATGTGCTCTGTGAAGTGTTTTGAGAAGAAGTTGCTTGTTTGTAATTTTATATTTATTCAAGAGGAAATCTTTTGTTTGAGAATGTGGAGGATAAAACCTTAATGATTTGAACCGCAGTTTCTCTTATGGCCACTGGATGCTGCAGAAGCAATGATGCAATTTATTTACATGACATCTCATCTAAAAAGACAGGTCCTATTAAAATGTAAAAAATATATATATATAATTGGCAAGTACACACCAGTAATTACAATATCTGGTTTAAAGCCTACTATCAAACACATACTGGCAGAAATAAATGATTAGTTTCAGGTTCTCCATAATTTTTGAAATATGAAATGTTTATTTAGCTTCTGGATTCAGTGCAGGTGGTTTTAGGTTAAAGATTCATCAGAGGAGCATTTGATAAACCTCCAAACCACAGAAGAATATTACGTCAATATCAACTGAATTTAAACCTGGAAATGGTAAAAATGGTGTAGGTGCTTTGGAAAAACGTCTAAATCCCAATGCTCAAATCTAAATCCAAAGAAAATGAATTTGCAGGGGAACATTTCTGCTTGATCTATTATATTTAATGAAGAACTGCAGAAAATAGACTGACCTTAACAAAAGCATCATTCATTCACAAGCAGCATGAACACGAAAACATCAGCATAAAAAGAATTCAAAGGGCAGGTTTAAAATTGGCCAGGTCTCCGTGGATAGAGCCAATCACAAATTGGGGCTCACTGCAGAACAATGTAATACACGATACACAATGTCATGTGAGACTCAGTGCAAATGCAGCTCAGAGGCCGTTCCGGGTCCTGAACTTGTGGGTTCTGCCCCCACTGGGAACATAAGAGACCCTGAAACCCAACGTCAGCAACTGAGAAGTGCTGAGTTTGACAGAATTGGAGCCTTCACGTGTCTCGCTTGTTTTATTGTTTACCTGCTGGAGGCTGCTCGGGGTAATAGAAGAACAAAAAAAATGCAATTTACCAACACAATAAAGGGCTTGTTCAGCACTCTGTAAAATTGCATGCTTAGATCTCCTCCTGGAGGTGAGATGTTATAGTTCAGTGGTTTTCCCTTTTTCTCCATTAACCCACTTCAGTAAACTGTACATGCAGTCTCCCCAATTAAAGCTGCAAACTCTGGCTGCCGAGGGAAAGTTTGGGAAACACACAGAACTAAATGAAGCTGCTGTCAATGCTGCACTTGGGAAGATTAAAGAACAATGTGAAAAATGCTGCAGAGAAAGTGAGACTGAACTCAAGAACTTGACATCAGTCATGAAAATCAAAGATGCATTTATGCAGATGGGATCTCAGTCTGCAAGCTGCTGCTGAATAGGAATGAACGACTCGAATCACCATCACTTCCTTAGACTCGGTTAAACTTCTAAGAGCAGAAAGCAAGAAATCTCAGAAAATACCAGGGAATTTTTAAAGTTCATTATAAACTCAAGATTGTAGGGAAAGATATTTAGTCACTTTCAGAGAGGACAGGAACAAAACATAAATAATTAAAAAAAAAAAAAATCTGCAGAAATTATGTGACATAATCTTATATAAACTTATCGTCTATGACTTTAAAAATCTGTATCTTATTATAATTGTTTGTGAATTTAATTTTGTTTTTTTGTAAAGCACTGTTTTTACTTACATAGAAATTACGTTATTTTTCTTCTTCTTAGTATTTGTATTAGTATTCTTACCTCAAAGGAAAATATTGTGTGTAAAACTAGGAAACACACGGGGCTGAGGTTGTTTTCCCAGCTAAGAGAAGCTCCACCCAGTTAATACTGTGGTGCTCTAATAACAACAAGTGACCTCTGCGCCTAAATCAAACGCACCCCTCATGATTGGGCGGGATACTTCAATGACCACTTCCTGCTAACCAGGTAAGCACATGTGAGCGAACGTCTCCGTTGTTGTTTGTTTACTAGTGTGGATCATTTTTCTGCCTTTTTTCCTCCTGTGAACTTTTGGCTGTGTGCGATATTAGCATTTGTAATGATTTGTCGGGATTGTTGTTCGGCGTGTGCTGCTTTCATGTTGCTCATTTCCATCGTGGAGAAGTAGGAATATTCATGATCCGAGTATTTTGGATTGTCATGACCTGAATTAGCTTCGTGGCAAGTTTTCCCCCCTGTGGTTGCTCCCTTTGATTTCAGAGGAAATGCATATTTAGATAAAGGCTCCATAATTTTTTGGTTAACTTCATGCTTGCTTTCTGCCATAATATCCAAACAGCTGATCTGTGGTTTGGTTATTTATTTCTTCGTCTTCACTGAGCTGCACTGATCGTCAGGAGTAAAGGGATAGTTCACCGAAAAATTGAAATTCCCTCATTGTCTCCTCACCGGTTTGAGGATGGAGGGATGGGTGAGGAGTCCACAAAACACTTTCGGAGTCTCAGGGATAAACAGTGTTGCAGCCAAAGTGACTCCTTCTTCAGACGTAATAAAACAACAGAAAAACAACACGACGTGCCTCCGTACTGCTTGTGTGGCATCATCCAAGTGTTCACAAGCCCAGAGATTCAAATTCCACTCGAAAATTGAGTCATTTACACCGTGTTTTCCACTACCACTAACGTAGCATGTGCACTTGGAGCAAGAGTATGTGCGGCTTTTCCAGTGTGTCCGTGAAACATGAAAGCACCTATAAGGGTTATATCAGAGAACATTAAGGCTTGGGACATGTTGTAAATGAGGCCGTTTCGAGTCGATTATCAGGGCTTGTGGACCATTGTTTTTTTTACATCTGCAGAAGGGGTCATTTACTTCAATTGTATTGGATTTGGCTGCAACACTGTTTACCCCTGAAACTCCTGCAGTGTTTTGTGGACTGGAACACTTCACCCACCCTCCATCTCACAGTAGTGAGTAGATAATGAGTGAATTTATCATTCTCTGTCCCTTTAAGCCACTGATGGTGCACATACTGCTGCATCACACCACATAGCTTTCTCACAATAAGAATGACCAGTATGTCTCAGGCAGATTGCTCGGTCTAGATATGAATGCATCAGTATAATCCCCTCATTGTGCTTCTCTGTGCTTTGCACATATCACAGAAGAGCTGGTGTCAGACTCTGCTGCTCTTTTGAGAGAGGAATTTAATTATCGTCACACTCCGGCACTATGGCTGTGTAAAGAGACGAGGTCAGAGCCCAGAAGCAAAACTATCAACTCTACTACGTGAGTACTACACTCAGTCCTGTGAAGTTTCACTTTCTACTTGTCATCAAGTTCCCAGCAGGTGTCCCCTGTGCCTCCAGTGCTGTAGTAATATTCTAATAGTAGCTTAGTAAGAAAAAAACGTAAAAGCTGAAGTTTTATTTTGCTTCATCGACAAGTTCTTAATACAGATTTCATGCCACTGCAAAAGTCCATAGGAATTCATATGGATACCATGAATGTGTGAGACATTTCTCTCTGGACCCAAAGTGAAGGACTCACCGACATCACCACTTCACAAGTGTCAACTGCGTCAAATGATAACAAGGAAGGAGAAATGCATTATGAAATCAGTAATAATATGAATACATTCTTCATTTTTCATATAAGATAACATTAACAACTATATTATTATGAAACAATTTATAAAACCATAAAAACATTCTTAATTTAAGAGAAATGTGTTTTCTCAGAGGTCTATTGTTACCACGCTGCCCTTTTCATCTGTCAACAACCATTTACCACAGAAGGACAACATGCTATGTGTGACTAAACCTGAAGGTAATGAGGACAGTAAGAAAAATACGAAAAGAAAGAGAAGAAGAGCAAATGATGACCTTTCCGACTTTCCCAAAATGCATTCATACTAATGTGGTCTCTAATGTGAGATCACACAGGAATACATTTTCCAGATTGGCTATTAAAGCTATAAAGTGGCCATCTTAGTCTTTTCTCATTTACTCTCACGCCGAGGAGGATCCTCTTGATGACCTTGTGCTGCGGCTGGTTAAACTTCTTTTTGCCAGGTCACCGTGTTGTTTTTCTCGACGCTCTTCCTGCGCTGCCAAAAGACCACTTTGGTGACGCGGGGAATTGTTTTCTTGGCACCCTTCTGGTCCCTTATCAATACCAATCAATCAGTGTTTGGATGCAGCAGCCTGTCTGAGTATTGTTGCTGTCAGTGGTGTCCCCATCCAAATCCAGTCATCTTAATAACGGATGTGTCCTACAGCACCATATTCATCAATGCTAAACCAGGCATGGCCTCCTCGTACACTCTGCGGAGGTGCAATGCGGAGATGCTTTTTGACCTTGAAAACCTTGAGAACGGCTTAAGATAAAATGGATGGGATCAAAATTGGATAAAGGATAAAGCGGATTGCAGCAGAATATTAACTAATCGTGTGAGATGTTTGCAAACTCCATTTTGCATGTCTTAATTCCCCACTTTAATTCAGATGGAGGAGAGCGAAATGGAGATGGAGGTGAAACGCAGTGCACGGGAGGATGCAGAGTCACAGCAGATTAGGGATAAAGACGTTTCTGGGACAAGGAGATAAGGCACCTTAAAAGTACCTCTTCAGTGAAAGGACTTTCTTATCTTTATTTTTGCATCCTAAGTTTCACCTGAGACAAAATCATAAAAAGAAAAACACTGTTTTTGCATAGTATCCCTCTCTCTTTCTCCTTGGGTTTCCAGTTCATTTCTGGCGCTGAGACGGCACTGTGAGTTTTGGTTCCTAGTCGAGCGCTGAGAAATCTGCATTTAACCACCTCTCTTCTTCATTTCAAACTATCCACCTTTCTCCCTTCTGCTATGGCTTTGCATAATCTCCATACAATATAAAGCTACTTATACAACAGCCTGTCAAGCACCAGTTCATTTTAAGGAGAAATCGTAACACACAAATGCATCCAATCAGAATTTCCCTTTGTAGCTCTGCTGTGGCAATGTCATCTTCTGCGGTTTTACATGACGTGATCTGTATTCATGCCATTTTAAATTGGTTGGGAGCAGTAAAAAGCAGTTTGATTCCAGTGTGGGTGTTTTAAAAGACCATGCTAGTTGTCTGGGTTTACATCTCTTATGTTTGACATGAGGAACTACGCTACGTTGTTGGGTTTACTGCCCAGTCATGTAAACAGGGTAGCGGTGATGGATGATGATGATGATGATAATTGGGAGTGTGAGTCATTGAAATGTGCAGGAACAGTATTTTTTTCTCTTAAGTCCTATCAAACTACAGCATTTCTGTCTCCATGGCTTTGACTTTAATTCAGTTTTACACATTTTCATCAAACAAAAGTCAGATATCGGATATATAATCTCTATGAATAGAATATGGATGTAAATATGCAGAATATGTTGGCAAGGAACAAGATCAGGGGACCAGATCCTTCCTGGTTGTGTTTTGTGCCAAGAAACATTTGACTCCAAATACTGGCCTTTGCCCTGAGAAGCTAATTCTTATTTCGACGATAGGCTTGAGGTGTCAGAGAACTCGCTTTGCATATTTAATTCGCTCTCTAATCCAAAATTGATGCAAAAATAATTTCTTCAAACAATCTGCACTTTTCTTGTATTCTCTTTGATTTTACCAATATTTGAAACGGCAAATAAAGCAACATAGACTGAGGCATGTTTGCATCTTTAATTAGGTTTTGGGTGAAGAAGAAAACAACAAAGCTCTCTCAAACTCCTGAGTCAGGGTGCTCTTCACATCATGGTCATTTCAGCACAATAATTCTAAGAAACATATAATAGCCATTGATTTCTGGATAGGCTGCATGAGGTGTTCTTCTGTTTTCTGTATGGCAAGACGTTTCCTTTTCAAAGAAGAAGTTCCAGAATCGACAGAATCCACCCAATCGCTGCTTTGCTTTAACTGACCTGTGATCATTTCTCTGGTCAGAAAATCATGCCAGTAAAAATATTCCATTACAACCCAGCAGCTGTTCAGGGCAACATCTTTGAAGAATCTGGCAGCTTAGCGCTTCTGCTGGAATTAAAATGGCTCAATGATGGCTTGTGTTGAATTTTAAATCTGTAGTGAAAACATGTAATGCGTGACTCAGGCTGAGAGAACACTTGTCTGTGCCAGACAAACTGAAGGCCAGCGCTGCAATGTCAGAGAGAGGGCGAGAGCGAATGAAAACCAGAGTTCTGCTCGCAGGGAAATGGAGAAACACTCCAGTGAGACGCTAAACACAAATAATATCTGCACTCAAAGCGTCAAATGTTAAAACATCCACACAAATAATGACAAATGCAACTTTGCATTTGTCACTTACCACACACAGAAGGAGAAAACCTCTGACTGCATGTATTGGAATTTGTTTGTGTGTGTGTGTTCATGTTAGAGCTGGGACCACTCTGTAAACTCTCTCCTGCACCGTCTGATAATTGGTTAGTAATAGCAGCGATTCTATGGGACCTTCAGGACCTGTTGTTATTTGGGGCTGTACACTGCTGGGATTGTCTGAGCAGTGAGTGAGTTGTGTTGTGGGACGTCGCAGTGTTCTGAGAAAAAGCAGGAAAACAAATGCAATGTTTGTGAAATGCTGTTATCAGATAATGCCGGTACCTTTTAATATCATTTGAAAAGATGGTACCACTCATAATCCTCTCAAGGGAATGCTTTTACATTAGATTTAGCAAAAAACTATGGGCACATAAAAAGAGGAATATTCGTTTTTTTAAAAGCACAAACCTCAGTTTCATATTTTAGAGAAACAAGCCATCATCAGGGTCTTTATTTAAATGAGACGGGTTACATTTCTCAGTTAGATCATCTCACAATCTGAATATCCTCAAACTGTATCGATGTCAGAATCCATTTGCACCAGTGATCTTGAAAAAAATAATTCACTGTACGCAGTTGGTGCATGAAGCAGGACTTCAACTCCTTTCTTATGTCACTTTTCATCATGTCCTGCCCCTTTTCACCATCACAGCCTGTTCACTGCACCGTAGACAAGGACCGACCAGGTTTGGTTGAACAAAACAGTCTAAAGTCTACTTTATTTTATGGTTAATTAAGCCTTTACAAATCAGGGTCGACTTTCTGTGCTTTGAGTGTCAGTGAAAAGGTTGATGGAAACTGCAAAGTAAAAAAAGAACGTACTCATTTGCACAAAAAGTTTTTACGCTTGCCTGAGGTGTTTTTTTTGCCTGTTTCAAAAAAGAGTTTATGTGTGGAAACACCTCTTTACGAATATGATTGCACATAGCAAACATTTAACTCACACGGCAGATCAGAGGTTTCTGCTTTAAAAGGAGAAAAAAGGAAAAGGAAGAGGAGGTGTTGTTTGAGGTTTCTGACATTAAAGAATAGTAACAACTTGCCCAATTAAAAACTTTTCCTTTAGCCCTTTCTCAATGTTTTTCTTCTAGATGGTTACGGGAAATGGTTTAGTTTCTTCCTCAATGTTTTCTGGCGGGGATCAAACAACTTATTTTGTTTCTGGTTCTTGAGCTTTTGATTCTTCTATTCTGTTTATTACAGCCAGGAGCATCATCGCAGATCAGGGTCTTCTGACGACACTTTGCAGACTAGTTAACTAACTCTAACTCAGTTGATGGAAACAGTGGATTTTCATCATCGGAGCAAGTTCATTTTATATTCACTTGAATTATAGGAAATATGGGTGCTGTGACTTCAGCGGTAGGTGTGCACCTGTCTTGCTTCTGGAAAAAAATCATTTCATAACTGATTTTTCACGATTATATTTATTGTAAATATCTGTTTGTCCCAGCCCTAGTATTTGTAGTCTTAATGGGTTTGAGAAAGCTTCAGCAGGTCCATCGTGCGACGATCTCAAGCACTCAGCACATCTTTTCTGGCCTTTTAACTAGCTGACACCTGGCAGGGGCAGCAGATGGCTGTTAACAGCTTAAACTTCTGGCAGATCTGTTTAAATTCGGAGAGCTCCTGCCCTCTGACTGGATCACACCCAGGAGAGAGAGAGGGATGGCAGAAGCTGGTTTTTGGCTGCCGCTAAGAGGAGCCAAAGAGGGTTTGGCAGAGGTGAGACCAGCTGACACTGTTGACAAGGACTGGCTATGTGGCCTGAACCTTCCGCTGAGGAGCAGGGGGGATCATGGGCGCAACTCCTACACTACAGGGGCAGGAGCACTTGGATGGCTGTTACATCCCACTTGACATCATGAAGTATACTGTCAACTCGAACGCCGCGGAAAGATAATTGTGTGGAGATGGAAGATGGAGGTGATGATGATTCTTTTTGCTTCAGCAGAGGAGCAGATAGAGAAAAATACACACAACATATCAGCATGTTTGTTTGTTTTTTTACATGGAAAACACACGCACGCACACATACACACAAAATCTGCACATTGTACTTTTCTTTTCTTTTCTTTTTTTTTTTAAAACCAAAAACATAAAAGTCAATTCCTCAAACAAAAGATATTTTCTAGAGGGATAATACATTCGTTCCAAGCGATGGAGATGAAGATTACAATATCTTGATAGAATAGACAAACAGATTAATTACTTCATGGCTAAAACCTGAGTTATTCCAAAGTATTTTTCATATGAAACTGCACAACAATGCACATCAAAAATAAATGATGCATCATCATCTTCGTATAGAGGATTATTTGCATGACTAAAGCTATGCTAATATATTCAATGCTGTTTATACACACACATTGGCATGTGGGTTATTCATATGTATGCATGTCTCCAGGTTATCTGAGAGGGGCCAGTTGAAACACAGAACCATAATATGATAGAATGACTTTCAGCGATTCTTCTTGAAGCACTTAGGCTTCAAAAAGTACAACAGAGGTGTGATGAAAATGATATTTCTTCTTTGTACACGCTTGAATGTTTGATTCTCCTCTTGCGTTCACTCGAGCAGCAGAGAGAGTTGATTTGCGAGTTCAGTCCTCTGCTTTCTCCTCATTTTTTTTCTTTCTTTTATTTGTAAAGTCTCTGCCCTTTTTTGTCTGTCTTTGACTCGGGAGGTGATGAAGAACAGAGGCATTGTTGAGTTTATCTCCAGCCTCCCTCTCCGTCCTCCCCCAGCCCTCTTTCCGGGATGAAAGCAGGTGTGTGACTGGTTTATATCGAGCTGATGGGTGGAGCACTACACGTGGAGCGATGTTCAGTCAATGGATCAGTTTTTTTTATAACAGGTTCCTCGTGGCACTGCAGGGGGGGCCTGCACCTGTTATCCTGGGGTCTTCGTCACAAAAACTCCTCATACTCCAAGACTTTGGAGTGCTGGCGCGTCTTCCAGAGGCGGTAGAGGCGGAAGTCAAAGTACTTCTCAATCATCTCTTTGCCTTGATCGGTAAATGAGACAAGAAAAGTTTTAATTATGCTTTTAGGAAGAAGAAAAACATTGTTATCCAAGAACAATATGTGGGCAGGATGTTATGATTCTATTTTACCAGCAAAAACACAACACAACAGATAATGTGAAAACAGTAGTATGAGGTTTTCTCATTAGCATTAGATGTGTACAGTGTGTGTGTGTGTGTGTGAATGTGTTATGCTTAAAAAAAAATACATCTATCTCTGCTCTCTGCCAAATTACATTTATTTCCTCATGCTGGTAGCTGTATTACTATAGTATCGTAGTAATTGCATTAAAATTAGATAATTTAGTTCTTGCATATTGTTCAGTGCAAATGTTCTTCATCAAAGCAGGAAGTAGTGTGTTCTATATATATGTCACACTTGTGAAAGTAAAGGGGAGGAGGTTGGGTTGACATATGGCGGCTCTCACATTCATGCAGCTGATCGGACCTGGACTAACTTTGAGCTTGACCACTGGGGAGCAAGAGTCAAAATGTCTCCCCTCCTGCTTTGCTTCCCCCATCTTTTTAGATAGTTGAACGTTAAATCTCTGGAGTACATGCGGTTGTTGGCATATGCAAATTTTGAAAGCGACAATGTTAAAATCTTTGTTATTGAATATTTTCAGAGATTTCCTGAAACTTACGGTGTCAATGTTCTTATGTATGGGACAAAATGTTGGTTTGATTTGATCAACTCCTAATTGGTTCCTTTTTAATTGTGTTTATATGTTGACCAGAGTAAATAGATTTTTCTGTTTGTTATACTATTAATGCCCATATCGTGTAATCTTTAAATCCTCAGGGGTGCAGATGAAGGCTCTCTTTCGATACTGTTGTTATAAAAGAGTTCAGGAAGGGAGAGAAAACATTTCTCTGTGGAAAACTTCTGCTGAAAGTGAAGGACTGCAGAGGAGGTAGTGTGGATCTGGGTGGACAATGAGGATGCTTTAGTTATAAAGTGTTGGCCAGAGCGTACAGTATGTCCCTGCTCCCACCCGGTAGGAGGAGAGGAGTGGGTTTAAAGGTAGAGCACATTAACAAGACTTTCTCCTGGTGGGTGTTTGGCAAATACCCACTGAAATCAGGACAGAGAACAAGTGTATAAGAACAGAATGAACATGTTTGTAATGAGAAGAAAACAGCAATTGAAACAGTCTTAAATTAATTGGGTCATTAGTTTTCTCCGTATTGTTCAATAAGGAAACAGCTGTTTGAGTACTTTCCTCACTGCGGATGTTCACGCCGGACATATGGTGTTTAGTTGCGTCACTTTGTGTGCATGTGTCCTTGTGACCTCCATGTTTGAGTGTGTGTGCATGTTTAATCCGACCCACCCTGAGCAGACAGCTCCAGCGGTGACTCGAACTCCACAGAATAAGGCCTCATCAGATTCTTCAGTTTCTGGAACAGCTGTTGGGCCGAGATAAGAAAGCAAAGTCCAATTAATCCTACAGCACTAGGAAATGCTCACAGCGGGGGGGAGGGGGGCGCCCCTGCAGACACAACAGGCTCATGAATACACAAATATAGAATCAGAAGCAGGAATGGCAACGAAGCTGACTCGTTACTGCCAAAGAGAATGTACATTCTTCCTATTTAGGAGCAGGTGAAGAAATAAGAGGAGGTGCACAGGTTTTCTGCTCGGCTCCATATGACCTCTTTGTACTCGCATGAAACAACTTGTCAAAAGAGCAGGATATCGTTTTTTTTATAAAGACAATCTTGCTCAGGAAATTACAGGAAAACATACGTATATCATACAACTCTGGCCCCTCTGGGTCTCTCATTAAATCGATACAGCAACAAAAAAAACATAGTTAGACGACATTGTGAAGCAGCGTCAGAGTCTTCACCACTATTGCCTATGAGAATCTACCCACCACCACTAAAGGTAAAGAAGATATAATGCAACTAAAAGGCAACCAAAATTAAATGTTTGATATAATATAAGTACAAAACAAGTCTATAAAGTATATGACATACTGATCCGTAAACCTGGCATCTTGCATTTGTGGTCGTGTAAGTGTTTTTATTTTCTCATACAACAAAACATCAAGAACTAAATTTATGCTAATATGAGATTAAAACCTAGAGTAATCGGTCAGGTTCCCGCCTTTAAAATGAATTTTTCTTCAGTATTATATCATTGTAGATGAGATAATTTTTTAGACAAAAAAAAAGGGGCATTAATTAACTGTCAAAATAGTCATTAGTTTGAGCTGTAATGACATAATCACTGTTTGATTTCAGCTTTCCAGAGATTGTAGAGCTTTTTTTCCCATTCTCTCTCTTGCAGTGACTGATGTGTCGCGTTGCACATTAAAAACTGAACCTCAGTGATTTCTCGCTTTGATTCAGTCTTGTGGGATCTCCGTACCTCCCTGTCTGGAAATATCAAAAAACCCAAATTCACCTTTTGTTTGTCACTTGATGTTAAACTGGGGGGGTGGGGGGTAAAGAAGAAGCTGCTTTCATTCCGTGTGTTTGCAGTCCTTTGAAAGAAGATAAAAGAAGGTGGCGAGTTGCCAGGGCTTGTCTATAACGCAGACGAGAGCTGCAGGCAAAATAACAAATCTCAAATAATGTGATAATAACACTGTAGATTTCCTCCTGTCTCTGGTGGCTTCATATAAGCTCTCAGTGGCTTCCGTCTTGCTGCCAAGACAGATTAGGATTTGTTGCTGATGAAACTAAAAACGTGCTTGAAAGTCTCTGGTTGGGAGCTGGGCTGCGCCGCCTCTCTGACCTGCTCACCTGCTGTTCTCCGTCCCCAGCCTTGTTTCCATTTTTCAGCATCCAAGCTGTGCTTCAGACTAACTAGAACATTTCAATATTTGAGTGCTGCACTCTTGTGAGCAACCTCTTTGTCCTCATTTCAGTGTGAGCATTACTTTCCAGTTTATCACAGAGCAGCAGCAACATTTTTATGCCGCTGAGCTTGTTTCTCTGATAACTTAAGATCCAGACGTCTGATGGCTTAGATCCCTCATCCGGGGTTAAGGTTATATAGTTATGAGGCTATAAAAAGTGGCGCTGACGTGACTTGAAACTGTGAAGTGTGCTGCAAATGTTTTAATGTCCGTCCATCCGGCCGACAGCCAGCGTTTATTGATAACTGGCCATGTTTCACGAACAGAAGGAAATATTCTGACCCAATTTCCTGCAACTTATGTTTATCAGCAGCGTACACCCATGAGTGGTAGTTCTACTTTTATCAGCCAGTTTATTTTACCCAATAAACCCATTTCTTAGCCCAAACTGAGAAATGCAAGAAGTTCTGACTTGACGACACATGCATTACAATGATATGAAACAGGGAATTAACATGACAAAATCATCTCCTGTTTTGCATTGCAAATGAGCTCCCTTTTGATATTAGTGAAGTGCTTTTATTAACCGTGCATTAACCATTTTGATTTTACTTTTCAAACAGAGAGGGGGTGGTTTCACTTATCTCTCTGTTGATTTCAGCCCACACCAGTCTGGCTGCAGGCTCAATATTTATAATCTTAAATATACATTTACTGCATGATATCTGGATTCAAGTGCCCCCGGGCACAACTGCACTTTTGGTATGCAAGATATGAATGTACATTAGTGTGTTTGTGTATGAAGATGCAGCTTGAGACACTCTGTATGTATGGCTCACTTCCAAATTTGCATTTAGGAAGTTGTGTGAAGCTTAATTGAAGACCTGTATGTCTTCGTTGTTTCTGTGCTGGTGATGATGTGTTAGATTGTTTGGTGGAGGAATATGCAAATAGATATTTTGAATTTGTGTCCACATGCTAGTGGTGAGTGGAAAACAAGTTTGTTGTTTCCCAGAAGAAGAACAACACTCTAGACCACGGACTGTAAAGATGGACGACATGGCAGCTCCTCAAAAGTGAAGCCCAAAAGTTTTGATCGCCCCCTAATGGCAGCCACAGACAGACTTGCGATTGGTCGAGCATGCATCTTAGCAGGACCTCAGTCACACGGCTACGTGCCCGGATTGCTGCTGCGCCAGACTCTGGGTCCAAATGATGTCATCGCTGCAAGATGGCAGCTTTTGTGTCCTGGATATTTTTGCTTTGTTTCTGGGTAGTGAGAGGAAGAGGAGACGCTCGGTCCGTACAGTCCACAACCCCACAAAAAATGTGAAACACACCAATTTTGTAGCTTTTGAATCAAGCTTTCTTGAAACGACTGCAATTGTGTCTGTCTGCAGGGGCGGAGATATCACTGATGTGCAGTCTGTTCTGCAGACTGTCCCATCCGCCCCGGAGAGATCCACTTTATATAACTAAGCATTTTGGCAGACATGACTGGAACAGACAGTTGTGTCGAACAAACCCTGTGTCTTTGTGTGTCTGCCAGCTTGTGTGTTTGTGTTTTGATTTTAAATGAGTTTTTTTGTCCATGTGGTTTGTCTCCTCATGCCAAGTTATATAGAGGTGCAGCATCACTCAACATGTGTGCCCTGCAGCTACTTCCAGCAACAATATTACTCAGAGAGAGATAATGGTCACACAGGTGGAGGAAGGAGAAAACCCGGAGGATTGTGTGCAGATTATCAATCAAATAGACGCAGAGAGCATAAATATGAGAGCAGAGGGCAGCGAACAATGAAACGAGGACAAAAGGAGGCAGAGAGAGAAATGGTGGAATCATGAATATGTGTAAAGATGAGATAGGGAAGCAAAACGCAATAAACCTGGGGCATCTGGTTAAAAATGAAACTCTGTGGCACATCAAGCCTAAAAGATTAACATGTCATAAATTAAGGTGCCATTATACTCTGTCATACACTGAACGGATTTAAGGTTCACCTAGATTTCACCCCTTGATATAACCACAAAACAAAGCAAATGTGATGCATGTTATCAGATGGTATCACATTGTAATAATAAGAAAACTCATTTAGCCACTTTGTGATATAACGGAACAAAGGGAAGATTTACCACTATGAAACTAGGAAGTCATATCAAGTCAAATTCTCTTTGTTTAAATGAATATCAGACATCACATTTGCTTCGAGAAGCCCTAACAATCCACACACCCTCAGATTCTCCCAAAAACCCCTTTAAATGGGGCAGAATTGTAGAAACCTCAATAGATTTGACATGTATGGACATTATATATTTTGTGTAGACATTGATTATATTGGTGTTCTTGTATTTATTCTGCTACAGAGCTGCGAGCATGTGTGCAATTGAAAATGAGAAGGTTGCTCAGCCTTTTTCGTGTCAACAGCAATTCCTGCTGTCTTTGGAAACAGTGTTATTTCTTCAGTTTTTGCTTTCCCACTGTTGTGATGGGCTTTTAATGAGCGTCAAGAGTGTGCAGTCGGCCAAGGTTGTTCAGATCTACTTGTTTCTGGTGCCTCTGCTGTACCTTGGTTTGGTGGTAAGCTATCGTTGGCACTAACAGCTGTTTACTTACCACACAATTGTTTTACTCTTGTTTTGTTCAGTTGAAATTAGTTACTGCAGCGTCTGATCTTCCCCAAAGAGGTGGCTGTTCAGAGGTCATATTATAAACCTTGGACTAACAAATGCAATGATGACTGAAGCTTTTGTCAAGCGACCAACCCCAAAACCCGCTCACACCAGGGAAAACTCCAGAATATGGGAAACGGCTCGTGCGATTATGTGTACATACCTTCTCTCCATTGGGGTTGCCCAGGACGTAGCATCCCATAATGCTGATGAGGTTTGGCTCCGGGTTGACTTTACTCATGAAGCGACTGAGTCTTTTCCAGAATCTGAACAAAGACAAAAGGCTTAACTCAACATCGGCCATTTTTTTTTTTTCAAAGAACCACAGTGGTTGGGATTTCAGGCAAATGCATGACTCTATGGAATCTGTAAAATGAGGTTTATATTTTCAAAAGTTCTTTCATATTTTGTTTATCCAGCACCAATACATGTTTTATTGTTTTACTTCGCTGAATAGTGACTCCCTCTTCCAACTCTGTAATTTTTGTAGTTGTAATTATTGTGATTATTGATGAAATAAAAGTCTCAGTAAATATAAATATAAGAAAATATAAGAGACAGAAAGTATGAAAGGGATTTACAACATGACAAACTACATAGAACATAACTCACTGGCTCATGTCCTCCTCCTTTTCCACCTTAGCGAATGTTGCCACTTTGTTCTTCAGAAAATACAGATGACCGGGGCCTCCCTAACAAACACACACGAGTAAAACACTTCAGGGAATTCCATATGAAGTAATCACGCCAAATATCCCAAATAAAGCATATTCTGCAAGGAATACATTGATGTTAACCTCCGTCTCCTTGGTTCTCACCTGACAAAAGATGACCATCCTCCAGAACTTGCTTCCTCTCCTGTAAGCTGTGAGTTTCTTCTCTATTTCCTCTGAGAGAGGGAGAGAAGAGATTTGGATTGATGACAGAGAGAGAGACAGAACACAAAGGGAAATCCCCGGAGGCCGAGTTCAAGTGCAGGTGTAATAATAGACGTCAGAGACATTAACGGGAGATGTAGTTTATATTAAATTCAACAGTGTGTACTTTAGGCTGCAAGAAATGTCACCTCACAATAAAATGGGTCCGTGAAAGACGTGCAGTCAAATGGAAAGTTGGAATGTAAATTATTCATTTACATCCTTTCAGTTACTCTGTGTGAGTTTTGTTCCATGCAGAGTTGAGTTCATCTTCTCTGACCTTTTACTATTCATTTTCAGAAGGCAGAAACATTTTTTTATTAAATTTTTAGGTTGTTTTGCAGGATTTAATCAGTTTGAAAATCAACAGACCGTATTATCCAGATCTCAGCAATTTTTTGTGCTTTTCTTCTGATTAGATTGCAGGTTAGGTTTTGCCTCGAGCTGTTTTTCTGACCTTTTACACCTGGAGTATGATTCAGAGTTCAGACTCCACCCCTCAGGCAAACTGAGCCACGGTTCAGGTTCATATTTTAAGGCAACAGATTTCCCATTCATAGTGGTTTCATCCTTCAATTCTCTTTTATACACTGAATAACCCATTCTGTGTATGTATGGTTCCATTTTTTTATATTAAACAATGTGTCTTCTACTATTAACCAGTTCATCTTATATTTTCTTTGTGACACAACTTCAATCTGATGGACCAAAGTGTGCATTAAATTACTGCCTCAAAAAAGTGAACAGTTGTTACTGTTTTTATATGTGATATTTTTAGCTTCATATATATTCATGTATTTTTTCCTATTTTAGTCACTATTTTAATTACCTCCACCAAGGAGCTTATGTTTTCACAAGTGTTAGTTTCCTCGTTTGTTAATTAGCAGGATTACGCAAATAGCACTCAACCAAGGATCTTTATAAACACAGTTGAAAATGCAGAAGACACTCACCCAAAATATCATCAAAAGTTGCATGTTCATGGTCCTGAAAAAAGGCATTCACAAAAAAACATGATTATTTAAAATGAAAACCCTGAAACCTACACTGCAATTCGGACGATGCAGTACGAAGACCAAAGTCTAAATGAATACATTATTCTTGGTATGCCCCTGTATGCCCCTGAGACAGAGTTGTCATGTATGCACGTCATTCTGTGCAGCTTATCTATGTTTCTATGTTGTGTAGGACTCACATAGAGGATGGGGATGATGGAGGGGTCATCCCTGCGGATTATAGTGGGAACGTACTCCGCCTTGGGGACCTTAGAGGAGATCAGCTAAAGGTGAAGGAGAAACAGAAGAGGCAGAGAAAAGATCTGTTAAGTTGGATGTGAGGGGAAAAGGGGGAAAGGGGGGGGGGTAATAAAGGGATGGAAGAGTTTCAGCTAAACAAAGGAGGAAAGGAGAAGAGAACAAACTCTGTCACATCCTCGTGCCCACAGGGGAAAGTGCAGCTCTATATAAAATGCACAGTGGATAACACCTTTGATTTCAGGGAATGACGTGAATATCAAGTTACAGTGTGAAGAGTTGGTCTATTAAAGCGAGACCAGTCATCAATATGCAATCCTGAAATAATAATTTTCTAAATTTACTTAAATGGTGGGTTATTTTCTGTAATATGTGTAAAACAACACAAAAAGTAAGGCTAACACTCGAATCCTCTTGATTGCCCCCTAGTGGCTGGATGCATTACAGGTCACAAACCCCCTCCTCCTCATGGGCCATGCACCAAACTAAAAAGTCACATAATTGTTCTCGGGGATGGACGATTTTGTGTAATACTGTAAGGTCCCTGCTGTGTCCCTACTCATACTCCAATGCCTCAATCATAGACCTTTGTATTTGATTCAATAATCTGCAGATCTTGTTACAATCTTGGCCTCCTACCATGATTTTGGGAGGAATGAAGTCATCTCCCTCGCAGGCGAGCCGCTCCATCTCTCTCTCCTCCTCCCAGTCTGAAGTGTCATCAAGGCCTCCTTCATCCAGGGTGCCACAGGAGGCCTGGAGGTCTCCACCTGGAGGAGAATATAACCCACAAGTGAGGGAACGTGACTTGAGATAATAGCGTGTGGGCAGAAGTGTTGGGATTGGATTGGAGTGGGAGGCGGAGAAGGTGACACGAGAGAGAAAAGGGAGAGAGTGAAGGGAGGATGTTTTCAGGAATTGGAGAGAGGCGAGAGTGGAGGAGAGAAAAACAGATGGAGCCGTTAATAATGTTGGTGACATAAGAAAATGACGGATGGGAGAAGAAAAAGCAGAGGCAGCTGGCAGAGGGAGATGAAAGTGACTGATAGTCAGAGATTCCTGGCATGAACTAATAAGGAACGTTATTAAAAAAAAAACTGGGATCAGAGATCGGCTGTTCGGAAGAGAAAGTGCTATTTAGCATCAAGTCATGCTTCTCTGATAATCATAATGTATATGACACACTGAAGGAGAAAGTTAACTAAATGAGACCTGTGATCAAATAAATCAGCATTGAAAACCATGCTTATCAAGACGAAGGTCATTATTGTCATTTATAAAAGTCACAGTGAATAGTGAGCCGTGTCTGTTGTCTCTGTACGGACTCGGCTACAAAATGGCTTCAACAGCCGCAGCCTTAAATGTCAAATGATGAATCAATTCTTTAAAACTTAGAAAATATAAAAAGGAAACCCATGTCTGTCCAGATGTTTGTTTTTTCAACATTAAATCTCTTAGTTTTCCATTTTCAAACTCAGAAAACGACTAGAGCTCGACTGATTTATGGGTTGGTCCACAATAAATCACCAAATATGACCATTTCCTAGACAATATTGTCATTTATGTTTAATAGGGATTCATAATCAAGTTTTAAACTTTAATGCTAAATTACATTTCATTTTTATTAAGGCTCTATAACGTCGATAACTTTAGACTCATTGCAAAATGTTTTTTAATATATAGGACGATATCGCAATTTTAAACTCACAAATGTCTAAGTTCTCTATTTCAAAGACATAGGTGAACATTCTATTAAAAAAAAAAACTGCATGTTCCCGGGGGGGGGGGGGGGGTGGGGGGATGCAGGGGAAATGATAGACAGGGAATGAAATGAATGGCACTCCTCTGCGGAACAACACCTTTCCCTCAGGAAGGAGGGAGAGGCATCAACATCACCATTAGTCTGTCATCAACAGGTTATTTATTTTCCCATCACATTCTGATTAAAAGAAACACTGAAGATGGAAGTGAAGAAAAAACATAAAACTACCAAGTCAGACATGGACACGGACAAACGGCACATGCAAACAGTGTGTGTGCTCCAAGCCTTGTAGAGACACAGAGATACATAATACACCAGGTTCCACATTAACATCTGTAACAGCTGACACAGTCGGACTGACACACACACACACACACACACACGCCACACACGCACACCAGTTTGGAAGACATACTCACAGAGAGAAAGAGAGCACCACAAAGTTGAAGAAAGACCCACGGTCATGTGGAGACAGATGGACAGGGTCAGAGTCAACAGCAGAGACGGTCAGTTTGTGAGTGTGTGAGGTTGTGTTTCATGTTAGTGGGTCTTCATGTGTCAAAGTGTGTCAAAGCCAGGAACTGAGCTGGAAAACTGTGAAGCTGAAAGGTCACCTCTTCAGAGCAGAGAGGTCTACAGGACATACATGACAGTTTTCTGTGATATCATCCGTGCTAGTGGATACGTGTCTGTATCCACTAGAATTATTTTGTTTTCATTTATTTATCGTACATCACCAATTCATGTATCCATCCAGATTTAATAGTTCTGATGTTTTTTTTAGAAATTATTGATATAGAATAATGTAATTTTAAGTCTATAGCTGACATATTGTACAAATTAATATATTATTTAGTATATAAACAGCTCAGATACCCAATAGTCCCCATTCTCTTATTACTGATGACCTCATGTGTAGACATTTTGTAGTTGATAATACATTTTTAACAACAAGTGCAGTATTCATGTAATCCTACACAATCCTACACACTCAAAAAAAACTACAAAAAAAATAAATAATATGAATACTCCAGTGGAAAGAGCTCTGGTATCAGTATTGGTATCTGCTGATATCCAGGTTCAGGTCAAAAAATGAATTGGTATATCTCTGCTTTTTATTTTCTTATTCACATTCATTATGGGAAGTTATGCAAACGCCTCATTTCAGCTCTGCTCTAAGACTAATGCTTATGAAGGTGTTGATTACAAGAGCTTTTTTTTTATGGCTGCCAAATGCTGCTAAGTGGCTTTCAGCTCCTCCTGAGCCACATGTGTTTGTAAAATTAATGAATGACACTGACTAAGCACAAAGCAAACTTGAGCTATAATGAAGCTGCCTTTCCAAATGTGAGTGCACACAGGGACACATCAGTAATTTATGACCACACTGTGCACAGTTCAAAATGGGATCGTACAGCTCTCGCTACGGCTGCGTTCACAGGTTATGATCACATGAGAAGATGCCAAATAGACTTTGAAAGATCTTTAACAGGACTGTTAACCACAGTTGAGGTGATTTTGAGTTCATGTTGGATTCACATTTGGAGGCAGGGTTGGATGTTTAACAGGTCAGCTCTCACAGGTCCAGGTCACCTTTTAGTGGACGTGCTAGAAATAGAGTAGCAAACCTTAAACCTCTTCCTGTAAAACAGGTCGCTCCTGCAAGCTTTCAAAATTTGTTCTGTTTGTGAATCTTACCCTGGATGTTTTTCATTCCTATTTAAATTACTTTTCTGCTTTTCACGCAACTTTTGCTAAACTAATAACCAAAGTGTATGTTTGTAGATTTGCTTGCCCCAGTTAAAGCCTTAATTTGCACCATTTATGTCAACCTGCTGCAGGTGTCAGAAAGTGTGTATGTGTCAGCATCTGCGTGTGTGTTTGTTTGTGTGTGTCTGTGTGTGTACATGCACGTGCGTAACTCTGTGTCAACTCACTGTCTCTGGGTTCATTTGGAGAGTCAGTCTTGACAGGGGTGGGGTCACTCCAGGAGCGGCTGAAACTCTTCGATCTACGCTCAGCGAATGCTAGTGCAGGCGGGGGAGAGAGGGTCACACACACACTTTCTCTCACACACACTTTCTCTCACACACACACACACACACTGACGTACTCACACTAACGAGCCCGCAAACCGGCTGTCTCCTCCATTCACTCACCACCTAAACCACAGAAGAGTGCAAATGCGGATGCAGCTACAAGTGCACAAATAGTTTACATACAGGCCATCCCCTCTGGAGGCAAACGCACAAACACCTTCATATATACACTGTCCAACAAACACACACATATACAATACGCTAACACAAGTATCTTCTATGAAACATGCTGCTGCTCATTCGTCTCTGTGTGATCATCCGCACAGATTTAAAGGACTGTTCTTGATTTACGGAACTACAACTCGTCGATAAAATCAGCTTCGCTTTGAACACTAATCTCTGTGCTCGTTGAATATTTTTAGATTATTTAAAAGTGTTCGACACGGTCGATCAACAGTGTCCCTCAAGGCCCCAGTCTTTTTGCCCTCTGTCATTTTCCAGGCTCCTTTATCCTCAAGAACGATTCTCTGTTCCATTTTGCTGCTGATACAAACTTGTTCTTTACAAGTGCAAGCTTCTTCTTGCAAACCAATGGCCCACATTGAAAGAACAGATCAGAAGTGTTGATTTACCAGTTTTTAAAGAAACAAAAAAGTTAATTTAACCCGAATTCTTCTCCATCGGGGCCTGAATTATCCTCTTAACCTTCTTACTATCATTTGCCATTTTCCTTCCATTAAAATGTGAAAACACTGGACAGACTAACAGATGACAGACCAGTCACAAAAACACAGACACATCTATATACAGTGAAACTACAGATTTCTGTTCTCTGCTGCTGTAGAAAAGTCTTTCAGACATTCACACAGACTCGCACTCTCCCATCATTACCAATCACCACTTTTCTTTCTGCCTCTTAAACAAATCATTCAGCGTCCTTGTCTAGGCTGAAAATGCAACAGGAAAAGACCAAATACACACTTTCACATTCATACACTACACACATGCACACACACACATGCACATCCTCATATTTCTGGCTTACAAAACACACTGATAAACATGTAATCCTCAAGGGAAATGCAACAGAGTGTCCCCCACCAGGCCCAGCAAAGCAGCAGCGCTCTGTGCCATGCAGAAAAAACCATTGGATACCAGAAAGGAATGAAGAAATAGGATAAACACGGATGACAGCGGGGTGAACCACATTACAGTCAGATGTAGCAACACACACAAAAACACACACACACACACACACACACACACACACACACACACACACACACACACACACACACACACACACACACACACACACACACACACTCGGAAACATCTGACTCACTCTGTGCTTTAATCCTTCTGCTGCCCACCATCCGAAGATGCTTCCGGAAGTTCCTGTGGGCAGAGAAACGAGGGTGGAGGAGGGATAACCGAAGGGAGCCGGGGAAGAACCAAAATGTAAAGGAGAGGAAAGAGGGAGGGGGTGGGCGGGAGATGACAAAGCAAGACGAGACAAAAAGAGAGGAGTGTCAAGCTGCTATTTTCGAAAGACTGTTTTTTAAAAAGAGAACATAACGGTTAAATATACCAGTTCCACGTCAACGTGAGTGGAAAACACCGGTCACAGGAGCAGTGGGGGTGTAACGCTCCACATTGTAAAGATATCTTTTTATTTGCTTTTATAGAGTGGATTCATGTAACAAGAGCCAAAGGGAACCCCTCTTCAGCTGAGGGTCCTGATCTGAGAACACCCACATCACACTTTATTTTCTGAGTAGAATTGTGAGTGTATATGTTTCTTTACTTTTTCCAGGTAGGTGAGATGTTGGGTAGTTGATGGTGTGTAGTCAACATGGGTGTGATAAGTAGAAGTTATATTTAAGATATTGAGACTGATAAGAGTAACAATATCACTTTGGATAAGGATCCCTTCAATTACCAGACAATGAATCATCTGTTACATTATCAGCCAGTAACAATGTTCAGCCTCTAACTGAGTCTATTAATAATTTGATTCTACACCAACTTTTCATTCTCTCTGCACAGGCCTTATCTTTTTAATCAATTTCAGATATTAAAAAGACTCTTGACTACTACATTTCAGCGAGGCTAATTACCGGCTAATGAAAAATATTTATATTCATCAGAAAACCCAGACTGATGGAACAAGATTGTAATTGTGAGATCTGTTTATCGCTCCTGAGATTAATGTTACACTGATATCAAATCATCACAGGCATTTATTTCATTTGCCTCTGGGGCAATATTCCCAGAATGCAGCCTGCTAAATGTGTATAAGCATAAACTGTAATTTACAATATATTTATCCAAGGAGCAGAACCGTTAATTTATCTTTTTTTGCAATGATTAAACTGATACATTTGGAAACATGGGATATAACCCTCATCAGAATTAGGGTTAGGTGTTACATTATCAAAGGAAACACTGTTGTTGCTGACTAACATGCCATAGTGTGGAGGTAGCATGAGTTTGCAACATTTTCTGTCTTGTATTATCCTTTAATAACTTTACACATCTCACAATATTATTGTATCTTCCACCTGAACTCAATATAGCGTCTTACTACCAACAAGGCAGGAGGGTTTACATAGTTTTATTTCTGTGTGACTAGCTGCCTAATCCTGACATGATGTTCTATGCAAGAGTCCCAGATAAACATCCTTTTATCTCTCTGCCTCCCTCCCATGTCACATCCACACACATCTGTGGTTCACCGACACGCTCATGATTAATGATCCCCGCATGTGGGGTGTGTGTGTGTGTGTGTGTGCGAGACGCATATATCCATGTTTATCTGGTGGGAGAGAACCAAGATAAAAATAGAAGAAACATAAAATGGGATAGAAAAATAGTCTTTGGAGCCTCTTTGTCCTTGATTTACCTCTCGAGCTAACATGGGCCATCAGACAACGAATTTAAAAGCTAATTTTACGAGCAAATACTAATCGCTTCATGCTTTAAAATAGAAGCAAATAGGAGTGAGAGAGATAAGGGACATCACTGATACTTAATCTGTGCTTTGATAAAGAGATCTTAATCAGACTGATACACTGATCAGACGGAGGTTTCACCCCGAGGGTCGAGTCCTTCAGCCTCAGTTAACTACAGATGAAAGGTGCGGAGACGGTTAATGAGATTTAGATAAAGAGAGGAAACGTGAGAGAAAGCGTGTCCACCTTCATATCCAGCTGAAGACAATCTGACAGGTCCTCCTCTTCTCCGCTTTCAACTCTTTCTGGAACTAATTCCCATCAGTTTTTTTGCTTTTCATGTTTAGTTCCACATTTTATCCTATTATTAATATTATTATTAGCACATTTACTTCCTACTCCTGTTCCCTCTTTTATTTATGCCATGGGCTTTTTTACTATCATACAGTTTGAAATAAGTTAAGCTTCCCCTGATGTTACTAATGACACAAATATTGGATTTTTTAAAGGGATGTTTACAGATCACATAAATTGTTTCTGGTCCTCTGCCACCTTTTATATGTGATGTTTCCTATTTTCCATCCTGTCATTAGTGTCTATTACTGCTCTTTATTTTAATGATGTGGGGACTTTCTCTTCATCCTCCAACCTCCCAGTCTGAGGTTGGAGGCTTTTTTATTAAGGGTGAATGTGGAAGTAATAGTTTAAAAACTTCTGGCCATTTAATGACTGATTATAGTGATGCAGTCGATGCTCAGTTTGTCAAACAGTGAAGGTCTGAGAAAATATCTCTGTCCTGGTAAACAGGTCACTGCAGAATGTATTTATAGAAAATAACAGTAAGAGGAACTGCATGAAAAGCAAAAAGTGAGCTATTTAGGTGATAATAAAAAATGTAGTCTGATAAGAGATACCTTTTCTTGATGGTTTCAGCTGACTACAAGATTTTTCCAGTGGAATTTGGTGCAATGAGCCACTGCTGCTCTTAAAAGTTGTTTCGCTGTTTTTCCCACAAATGTTCAAATCACAGATTTTGACCTAAACAGCATTAATGACTTTGACACTGCAGATGGACGACACTGAGATGTCAGAGGAGTTGAGATGTACCGCTCAGTGTCACATTCACCATCTGCCCCTGGGTGTCAGGGCATCTGGGTCTGAGTGGGATCTGAACTTGTCATTGACGTCATAACCTGTTAGAGAATCTCACTCTGTCATCTGTCAAACATTTTTCTGACTTGAATGTCGTGTTCTGAAACACAACTTTCAAAACTTTGTACAAAGCCATTTATACAGATTTGGTGCAAATTATCAACCAGTATGAGTATATTTATGTTTTAAACAACAAATACACTATGTGTCCATTGACCTCCACCAAGGAGGTTATGCTTTAATCTTTGTCTGTTGATTTATTGATCTGTTTTTTTTTTTTTTTAAACTCCTAAAACTGTAGTGCTCCAAATTTAGTAGAGGGACGGGGCCTATAAAACCCTGGTGTGGATTAAGGAGCAGATCTAGGATTCTTGTTCTATTTCTATTTATCAGACCACTTCCTTTTTTCTTTATACTTCTGCTATAAGAGCTAGACAATCATGGGTAGGATTGTTCGGACTTGGCGGAGGTATGCGCTCCACTGAGAGCCATTCCAGTTGATCTTTTCAATTTTGTCGAGGAATAAAAATCCAATTCACTGGGGCTGGCAGAACAAATTTGGCCCACATCGGGTCACTGTAGCAAGGCAACCAGTATGCAGATCCTCTTTGGTCCTAATGAGACCCGCTGATGTGCTTGCACCTTCGAGTGTCACATTCTGACTCTCTGGCTTAGTCAGATTAGACACGGCTGTAAATGAGTGACAAAGGAGCCGTGGCCAGTAACCCGGCTCAGAAACCAGCACTCGAGCAGAACACAGGCTGGCAGGGGACGCTCCGTACCTCTGGATGACTTCTTCCGAATCCTGCTCCCTCTCTCTCCTTTTTCTCTGAACAAATCCCCGGAAAGCCCTGCCAGGACGTGGCACAGTATTAAAGGGATGAGAGAGGGAGGATGCTAGCGTAGCGATGGGTAGGGCAGTGCAGGGAGGCTGATGCCAGGCCTTTTAGCTGCAGGGTTTGCTGGGCTGTGAAGGGGGGGCTGCTGAAGGTGGCTAGCTTTGACCATAAAAACCAGAGAGTCAAATCACATCACCAGCCTAAATCTTCTTTTCTGTTCACAGATGTGTCAGTATGCATGTGGCATAGCCCATCTTCCAATAGAAGCACGGATCTTGTGACCTCATGTAGCTTCTTAGCTTTATTTCTCAAAGGGAGAGTTCATATATTTCTTCATACTTTCCAAGAGCCACCCATGGATGCTTGATTTTTATATCCTCATGTTCAACCTTAAATATGTTGAGTTTTTTTAGCTTACGCTAGCTTAATTCAGCAGCTGGGGGTCTGTGGGCTAAATTAGCAGCTCCACTCAAAAAAGTACTTAAACTCCAAAGCTGGGGGTCTAATACATCTCATTCACAGCATGGTGTTAATACTTCGAAGATGCATTTAATATGATAAAGCTATAATCCACTTGCTAAGGCAGAAAAGTGGTAGTAGAAGCGTTTGACTCATTTCCTGTGAAACTTGGAGAATCATGATCTGTTAATTTGGAAGTGGAAAGTGATTCCTCAAGGTTCACACTGGGCTCCCATGTGTCAAAGTACCAACACAGTGTGAAAGGCAGCACTTTCAAATGTGTGGTTATGTCTTCAACAGATTTAATTGCAGTTGACCAGGGAATGTGTAGACCCACAACCCTGTGAAGCCGGTTAACAATTGTCCAAAGCAGACACAATGCTAGAGAAGCAGCATCTTCCACCAGGTTAAACATAATGAGTTCTGTGTTCAGCAGGTTTACTGTGGGTACTTTGACTCTGGGTAAGCAAAAGAAAGAAGCTATTCCCCTTAATGAAAAGTATTGGTGTTATTCCATATTTTTCTTAGTGTGAACAAACTCCATTTATAGAATATTCCCAGATTCATAATTATAACAATCCAATAATCATAGTTTGTCTGCAGAGGTTAGAGGTTAGAGCAGTGTAGGTTAGCTGGGTTTGGTTAGCCAAGGTGCGGTTGGAGGAGGGGATGTGCAGAATGAAATGTCAAGGCTTTGCTTGGCAATTCACTATTGTTAGCATTCATCTGATGGCTGAATGAACTCCTCTGCAAGGCGATACACAGAAGTTAATGCTCGATATGTGTGCTTCAAGGTTTCATCGGACTTATACATGGCTGAAAACTGGCTGCATTGATTTCTTCTGAAAGTACGATTGGTGAAATGGATTTACCAGACGGCATTAAGGATCACATGTTGGCACTTTAAATACTTGTTCTTCACAAATCCCTCCATAGCCAGTTGCCACAGTCGATGCCAAACATGGTTAAAACTCTGCCAGCATAGATTCAGTGATAATTAGTGATGTCTGTGGAGTGGGATTACAGCACAGGCACGACAGCCACAAAAGTCTTAAATGGCCAACCTCTAGTTATTGCTGTTTCCTGTGTGTGTCTGTGAGTCTGTGTGTGCGCCAAACTGATTGGGCGCATGTGAGCTTACAGGCTTTAGGTCAGTCGTCATTTAGATGGACATGTTTCCTGACTTGAGCTTGGCAGAGTGTATTTCTCTGGACTTGATCCCCTACTCTTGAAAATCCTGAAACTCAATTATCCCCCTTTTGGCTGTTTGATATTTGAGACGTTGTTTGTGCTGAATAGGCTTTTACCCCGACAATCCGTAACGTTTAGATGAAAGATTATTCTCGAAAAACACATATTTTGAAACAAAGGTTTTTCCTCCCCAATAATAGTAGGAGACTCACAGCCACCTATCCACCTACTACACACAAACACCCTCAGACCTTTAAAGCTCCCTTTTATCTGTCCTTTACCCAGCTCAAAGATGAAAGTTAAATGGTAGCTATTAAGTTAGGGAACAGCAGTTAAGGACAAGAGGAAAGCGAGGTTAAAAAAATAAAATAATAAAAAGCAAGCTGGGAATAATAATACTCACGATATCCTGTGTGACGGTCCCAAGAATAATAAGAGAGCAGGAGGAGAGGAGAGAAAGAAAAATTGCAGTTTAAGCAACAGTGTAAAATGAGTCCGAGAAACCGAACTGGGCGATAATGAGATAAAGACAAAAAGAGGGTTACATTATTTTACCCTCATGAATAACAAGATTCAGTCTGAACTAGGTATAGGTCTCAATATGCGAAGTTAAAAACGGTTCTGGAATCAAATTAGCATATTCATGACTTTGCCCACATCGTATTTGCCATCTACGTAGTGTCAGCTGGTTCCTGCCCCTTCTGTTTACTTCTCTATCTCTCTGTGCACACATATACAGTATATACAGACAAATTGCCAATTTAGCTTTTCTCATTTACATGTTTCTGTTTCTGTTGTCACACAAAAATATGAGTATGTGATTGTAAGCAACGGCTAATGGGAAAACTCCTACACTCTGCTGGTTAACCAATTGTGTAACCTCCTCACTCAGTCAGTCAGTCACGGACACTGAGGGATACAGCACTACACCTTGGTCAGTCCATCAATAAAAAAGGCGAAAGATAAAAATAGCTAATTTTAGATTCAGCCCATGTAATACAAAAGGCATGTACTCCCTTGACATTTTCAAAGTCTCTATTTTGGGGGTTTAATTACTAATTAGTAAATAATTGATTTCTGCCTATAGCCTATTTGTTGGAAAAACAAATCTTAAAGTTAAACAATGATGGTGTCAAATGCTCCTTGAATTCACCAACATGAAAACCTTTAAAATCAATCCTGCCTTCTACTGCATTACCACAGATCGATAATCTAACATTAGCCCCCCCCAGAAAAGAGAGACAATGATGGACTGTCCTGTTGGATTAAGCCTCACGGGTCTGAAGGCTGATTTTATAGTTGAGTGAACTGAAAATCAATGTCATGCTGGCGGGAAGGAAGTCAATTCTAAGAAGACGTAGAAAATGGTGGGAGCTAGTGTAAAGTATGCAATTTACAGTTAATGATCTTAAAGATGCAAAAACTCAGGTATGGTACATTAACTTTGTATGTTTGTGTACATGTAATTTTGAAAACACTCACGCCTGCATGGTCGTCGTGGCCGTTTGAAAGGAGAACATGTTTTCCTTGGGGAACCAGTTGGTGTCCTCTGCAATCACAGAGAGAAATGATGATACCGATGTTAAGTGGAAAAAAGTAAAGAGAAATCTGCCACATTTGGCGAATGTTTGTCATTCATACAGTAGAAATATGGAAGCACAAAACTAGTGACGGCACCGGCACTCGACAGTCCACCACTCCACAAATGGCGAGAGGGAGACACACAGGAAGAGACAGCAGGGGAGAGAGATGGGGAGACGGAGAGTCAGAACTACAGACCACCACGTACCATCCAACATCAAGCCCTCAGTCCCCACCAGACCGGAGAGGATATAGATTTGATAAAAGTATCTCGGAAAAAAAATGTTAATACTACCTCACTTTTAATCTGTGTTACTCCAAACAATATGTGATTGAGCTTATTTGACTTCTATTTCAAAGTAAAGCAACTTAGAATTAAACATGTATTACTTATTCTTTACTAAATGTGGACTAAAGGTTTAAATAAGTTCCCTTTTCACTGAATGGGCCTTAAAATGAAAAAGAAGCCTTGAGTTAATACTTCAGTTCAAACCATCACAAACAGATTAAATGGATCCTTTATGTTTCTTTAGAAAATAGTCGTCAGCAAGATCTCATTGCCCTTCAGCATGTTAATCATAGACTTTATATAACGATGGTAGACAAGACATCTCCACAAAAGTGAAGCCAACTCATCTGGATCAGCCCTTTGTGGCTAACATCATAACCTCCACCTCCTAAAATGTTTGTTCAAATGCTTATTTCTCTGGTAATTTGGGTTTCAAAGTTCATGATTGGAAGCTGAGACTGACTCGTGATTGGTCAAGACCATAAATCAGCAGGATCTTGATACCGCAACTCCACACTTTGATCACTACTGTGCAGACTTTTTTGTACTTCAGTTTTCAGGATTCAAGATTCAAGATTTTTATTGTCAAATGAACAGAGATAACATGAAGTAGTCACTGTCAATGAAATGCTTGAGTCACACACTCTCTTTGAGCAATGCTCAGTAATTTCAACCCCAAAAAAATAAAATAAAAATAGAAATAGTATAAAATAGAATAAAAATGAATAAAATAGAATAACAATGAAATAGAATATCAAAAATTTAAAATAGAAAATAAAATATATACATCTAAATATATATCTTTGAATGTTGAATTTGTGCAGTAGTGAAAATATTCAAATATGCTTGTTATGGTGCTGGTGCAAATATGCAAATATTCCAGGGTGCTGGTTTGGTGGAGTTATTGCAGTTCAGAGGAGTTTCAAAGTTTTGTACAATTGGAGGAAGTGGAGAAACATGGTCCATCGTTATTTACAGTCTATTCTGATCACAATGAGCATGTTTCCTCCTTATAATTAAAACTAGTCAAATACTATTTCATCTCTGGTCTGATACCAATCCTGTTGATCCCAGCCACAGGGCCTCGGGATCAGCCCTGCTCCCCCCCCTCCCAGCCCTGTTTGGATTCCAGCTCCTCGCCCTTCCTCTGTGTCGTCCCCCCCCTCACCTCTCTCAAGCCCAGTCACCCGGTCCACACTCCCCATCCGCTCTAGGCGTCTGTGATGCTTGCCTGCCTCTCGGGGCGCGCTCTCCAGGTCCAGCGAGCCCTGGCTCCGCGAGGGGACGCCGCTGCACTCGCCACAGGCCAGCCCGCTGCACTCGCCATCGCCCTTCCCACCCTCGCCCCAGCCGCGGATGTTGTGGGCGCTGACAGACGTCTGCAGGGGGGGTTGGGACAGGTGATGGTGGTGGTGGGAGCGGTGGGAAGGCTGCTGCTGGTTGCTACTGCTGCTGCCACCCGTCCCGCTGCCGGACGGCGTGTTGGTGCCTGCGACGGCGTGGTGGTGGATCCCGTGGTGATGGTTCCCGTGGTGATGGTTGCCGTGGTGGTGGCTACTACCACTGTTGCTGGCCCCACGGCTGCTGCCATGGTGGTGCTGTGTGGGAGACGAAGAGGTGGAGGAAGGGGAGGAGGAGGGCTGGATCAGGCCACCTCTGGATCCCGGCCCGCCACTCCCCGGCTTCTCCTTCAGGACGTCCAGCTCGAGGCTCTCCTTGCTGCCCCGGCCGCTGCTCATCAGCATACCGTGCTGGGTGGTGATGGTGTACACGCGGGCAGGCTGCAGGGTGCACTCCACACACTTTAGCTGGTCCTCCTCGGCCGAGAAGCTGCGCTCAAGGGACAGCCGGGCTGGGTTGGTAGAAATGGTGATGGAGGGAGGAGGTGGCTGGAACTGGCCCAGTGGCTGTTTCACCAGGCTGGACTCAGGGTTCTCCTCACAGCCCTTTGCGGTGTTGGCGCAGGGGTGGAGGTGGTTGTTGTTGTTTTTGGGGCCACTCGTGTCACTCGGTGACTCCGGGTCAGTACCCACCAAGGTTTCACACAGAAGATGAGCTGGAGGGTTGGAGAGAAGGACAAACACGAGTGTCAGAGGAATAAACCAAGATTAGAAAAAAGAGAGAAAGGAAGAAAAAAAAGAAGAAGACAAGTTGAGGATGACAGAGGATACTATCATCATCTTTGTGCAGTTATCAGCCAGTGTAGTACAAACTAATGTGCCCCGCCCCAGGAGAGGATAGGGTGAAGCAGGTGAAGGAAGGATTAAAGACCACAAAGGAATATGCAGAGCAGCAGAGAGGGGGGGTGGACAAATGGCATGATGGCAGAGAGACGCTGACCTGATCCGTTTCGGTTTTCAGAGTGTGTGTGGGACAGGTTCTCTCCAAATGCTCGCGCTGCTCTGTGGGGACACACACATGACACACACACATAAAGACATTAATTCATGGGAGGAGAGGAGGGGTGAGCGAGAGGGGAGAGGAAAGGGGAGAGGAGAGAAGAAGGAAGGGCAAGGGAATTGTAAATTATAAACCCTAATTGCTTTCTTTGTAGACTTGTGCCACCCACAGATTAAGATGCAGCGGTTTTATCTCCACACCTCAGGCGGCCACAGGCTGAGAGACGGACGGAGACAGCAGGAGGATATAGAGCGAGGGATGGTTTCAGGTTGACTCAGCATCGGAATTTTTCAGTCCCTAATATAGGAATCGGCATCGGCCCACAAAGTCCATATCGGTCCGTCTTCACTCTGAAGACAGCCATTCAGCCTTTAAATAGAGCTTTATGTCACTAAGGGCTTCCATCTTTAAAAAGAATGGCCCCAGGTCCTGCAGTCGAATGCTATTTACCTCTTAATGTTGCTCTTGTCAGTGTGCGACAGGATTGAAGAAGGACCAAAGACAGAGAGAGAAAGAGAGACAGATAACTGAAGATGCGCTGTCCATCCTAATCTGGGTCCGAACTGAGGAGAGGAAATGTGCTACAGCAATGACTTCTGGACATAACGAGTCATGATAGTAATTAAGAATAAGAGGAGAGGAAATTAGAAAACGTGAGCGACTCTTAATTCTTTATGAGATTAATATGAATTCTTTACTATAGCAATGACCATTGTGATGGGGTTGTCATTTCCCCAGCTGAATTAAAGAGACTGGGCCCTAACGACTATTTTATAACTGAAGCTTTTATCCATTACTCAACAACTAACTCCTGTACTTACTTGTAATGTGGCAGTACAAGATACATACTGTACGCAAATGACTTAAACTCTGAGATTTCAATGAGGATATTGCTAAACATCTCCATGAAAAGTCTAACACACCCGTCTGGATTTTTCTGTTTTTAGAAACGTGGTGAACAAATAACTATGTGCAGTTTACTGAGCTTTTATTGATTTGATCCCAAAAAATAACCTGATGTGTTTACAGTGGTTGTTTTGCTATCAGGGGCTGATTAAGTGTTTACATCTTTCACTCTACGCAGGAAAATAGCCCTCCGCTCCTAGTGGTTATGTTTTCCCTAATGTAGTCGATGTCAGAGGTGACTGCTGATGCACACACACACACACACACACTCACACACACACACACACACACACACACACAAACACACACACACACACACACACAAACATACACAGATAAGAAAGAGAGAGTGGTACAGAAGAGTCTCCTGTATACAGGGGGAATGTGTGGGTGTACGCCTCCTCCCTCGCTGCTCTTTCAATTATTAAAGCCTGTCCAAAGCAGCAGGCATATTGACACAGGCAGTCTCTCTGTCTCTCCCACTGACAGACACACACACACACACACACACACACACACACACACACACACACACACATTTCAACAGTGCTCTAAAGCACCACCTTTCCTTTCTTACACTTTTTTTCGTATTTATTCATTTCTAGTTCCTATGCCCCAGAAAGCAGAGTTTACCTACAGGACCTTCTTAAAAGCTATGGTGAGACATGTGTGACCTGAGCAGGTCCTATAAATTAAACGTTAAGCTGCTGAAAATATGCTTCATTGAATGTAGCTGCCTGAGGTCGACAATAGGCTATAGTGGACCCCAATTTGGGCGTGTTTTTAGACAGGAAATTGAGTTTTCCTTTCACAAACGCAGCAGGAGATTGTCCAGGTCAGACATGATATTGGGATGAGGGATGAGGGGTGGTGCCTGGGTAGAGCACGCAGGAGGCGGGACACGATGTATATAAATCACATGCATTGGTTCACAGCACATTGACATCTTTTCATCCTGAGATATTTGTAACAGCTCAGTTTCCCGTCAGTCGTGTTATTGAAATGCCATCAACACCGGGAGGAAACGTTCTGGCAAATGTCTGGAGCAACAGACTCAGACATTTGAATTCACATCACTTCAGTGCATGTCTGAAAAGCTGCAGGCACTGAGCTGTGCACCTCTGAATCCTCATCAGGTGCTTTTACTATGTCCCGCTGCAGCAGGGGAAACCGCTTGTGCCGTGTACAGCATGAAATCAGATCACAGTTGCTCACAGCGTGTTAAAAATGGCAGAAAATTGATTAACTTAAAAGAAAATCTATGTATTTGGCTGCACTGCACAGAGATAAAGCTGTTGCTGTTCTTGTTGTAACCCCTAGTAACCACGACTGCTGCCAGATAAACCAGGACTAGAATTCCAACTTCAACACTTAGTAAATGTTGGGTTTAGTAAACAGTTTTGTAGATATATCCAAACAAAACTGATCAGATTTGCACAAACCACTTGACTGTGACTTGAGAGGAAACTGCCAAGTGGCTCTCAGACCCCTCGAGGGTCCAGGGATCGGGGGGCATTTGTGCCATGTGGTCAGTTGTCAGCCGTGTGCATGTGGCAGGAGTGTTCTCTGGAAGTGTTCTGTATTCATTAACTAACACTAATGACCGTGCTCTTTAATGCAGACACTTATTACCCTAATGAAGTTAGTGCCTCAGTTCTTATTTGCCACGTTAGAACTGCAAACATAATCAGTAACACTTTCAATTACAGAAAATCCTCGGGTAGAACTGGAACCTTGCTGCATGAAAACCCGGCTTACCAGAGCTTACGTGCATTTCATTATTCGGGGGGAACACTAAGAAATTCAAATTTCTCTCTGACTCCTCCGTTTTTACTCCTGATGCTGAGGACCTCAACCAAAGTGAGTTTTTTTTTTTTTTTTGGGGGGGGGGGGGGGGGTTGTTATTGAGGACTAAGAGGTTCTGCACGTGCCGCTGCAACATCACCCAGCACTATACTTCTATTAATAGCTCAGCACATATGTCACTGCGATTCTGGTAAACTGCATCTTCTCTCTTTAAATCCTTGTGCTGGTGCATGTGAGCCTCTCTAAATATTCAAGGGCAAAAAAAAAAGAAAAGACACAAAACCCCCGAAAATAAATCTTTGTCTTTGCATTTAAGTAAGACTCCCAGTTGAGGACAGAAGTGATCGATGCAGTCTGCGCTCTTATCAGCAGGTATCCCTCAGACATCATCATCATGTCCCGCTGCTTTATTATTCAACAGGACGGCCACTCTGGTTAGAATCACCACACAATGTTGCGAGAGACTTGCGTCGTGCATTATGCATGACCGTTGGAAACCAATAGAGCATAATGCGTCTCGATCCGTCCACTAAACAAAACCCGTGCCCCCCTGCTGTGCTCTCTCATGTTACTGCGCCCACTCCATGTACATGATATGTGAGCACCTCAGGGAGACACCGGTGTGTGAGGTGGCGAGAGGGGAACAGATACTCTACAGGCGCAGGTGGAGATGAAGAGGGAGACGCTGTGTGCGCACACAGGCAGATTTGAAATTGGTTCATGCTTTCAGACATGTGACAGGGGGTTTGGGGAAAGAGGGGAGGAGGGGAGTGTCAGAGGCAGGGAGATGGGGTTGCAGCAGAGAGGGGGGGAAATGGGGGCATATTAAAAATGAAAAGCGGAGTAAACTTGAGGAAACAGGCAGAGAGAGCGCGGGAGGAAGAAGCACAAGTGGCAGCACGTTCAGTTTCCTCAAGGTGACAAATCCCCTTGACAATTAACTCAACTTTAAAATCCTCATTTAACCTCTCAAAGGGCTCATTGAGTGTGATAAGGACAATATGAAAACTGCAGTTTAATGCCTCTGGAGGTTGCTGTTGATTAAAATTTGATGTTGTGTTATTTTAGAGTGGGGCAGAGGAAGCACATGAGTCAAACAGGAGCAGGAAGGATGGTGCAGGATCAAGTTCAAGTGGATAAGATCAGATGGAAATAGATATTTAGAAGTTTCTTGGGAGGAATCCTGGTTGGGCCGTGGCCTCTCTGTGTGGAGTTTGCTGATGGGTTAGGTCAATAGGAGTCTTTCCACTGTCTGTCTCTGTATGTTGACTCTCTGACCCTGTTGCCCAATGTGAGCTGGGGTCAGTTCCATCTCCCCCTGAGACCCTCAAGAGGATGAGTGGTATAGATAATGGATAAATAGCGACGTGGAGGCGGAGGAAATTGAATCTGTGAGAGTGAAATCTGAAACCTTTCGGTCTGTAGTACACTGATGTTGCATGTTTCCCCCCAATAGATATTCTATTGATGATGTTTTCCAGATTCAAAGGTCTGTTTAGTAGCTTTTCTGGAGCCTATAATCAAATCACATTGTCTTTTGTTCAGTTGTCATGGAACTGTAGATATTAAATAAATACATTTTTTATTTCATAACTATAAGTGTATAACTGTACGGTGTCCATTCACATAGAATCGACTCTGAACCTCAGTGTAGGAAGAGCTGAGAGAAAAAAAAAAGATATACAATTTTCTGCTACTAAATGGACTTTATGATGAGATTGATTTTCAATATTTCAGACATAATTTCATTCCCATATATTCAGTGACTTATAGTGTTAAAACTAATATGTTATGTTCATGAGCTTGGTGTAAATGAGATTTGGCAACTAATCAAACAGAGAAATGTTTTCACACTTTCACAGCATTATAGGTATAACTTGCACCTTGTTTTTTTTTTACCATGGAATGTTCACAGTTTCCAATATTGGAATAATTCATATTCATGTGCTTTTTCATAGCAAAGTGCTAGTATTAAGTGCAATGACCAAATCCCCATTCCCTATGTCTATGTTTAGTTTGTCCTTTGTCTTACTTGAGGGTTAAATTACCTGACAGTCTGCTTGGTGGGTGCAGTGCTTTTCCGCTGCCAAGAGAAACGTCCCAGTGTCCTTGAACACAACAACTGGGAACACTGGAAACAATCCTCGATCTCAAATACAACAACAAGTCCCAGAGATGTTGTTACCTCCACAAAGGAGCTTATGGTTTTGCCCCTGTCAGTTTGTTTGTCAGTAGAATAACACAAATACTCCTGAACGGATTTTCACGATACTTGGTGGAAGGATGGGACTTAAGCCAAGAAAGAAGCCATTAAATTAAGGTGTGGATCACATTTTCACCAGTTTCCCAAGGGACAATGGATCCTATTGAAAAATGAATGTGTTTTATGTGGTGCGGCTTGTTCGATCTTAAGGGAATAGTTGAGCTTGGCGGTGGTATGCTACCATTCTACTTTGTGATTTTATTTCATAAGCGTCTCCTGATGTGATTTCCATTTTAACATTGTCGTGTATTCACTAGAGTTAATGATTTTAGCATGTGTTTAAAAATGCTTATTTTCCTTCAGCTGTTTATTCAAGCAGGTCTTTCCTTCTTTGGAAGGACCTTTGACCTAGGGAATGACCTCTGACCAGCAAATGGAGTTGAAGGGAAGATCCTTGACCATTGTATTTTTATCTTCACGTACAAAAACACTTCCTTATTAGGCAGAAGAGCCTAGGTGGGGTGACATGGTACCCGAAGCCATGGGCGGAACTAACCTCTCTATATAATGTGTGTGAGACCACGGATGGTCAGATCTCACTATTTGGCCTGGGTGATTTCTCCGAGTTCTAGAGCTCGTCCTGACCTGTGAAACTTCTGTGTAATAAACATTATTATACTTGTAAGTACTGGGTCCGCGTTCCTTTCCTTCACCATCAAACTTCGACAACCACAGCGACCTCTCGGCTACCCAGAATATACTTCAACATGACATTATTTATCAGTGCTTTTCAAAACCCTTGCAAATCACTATTTGAAATATAAATACTCCGGTGATATCTCACCTGAGACATAAACAAGCTGCTCATTACCAATTGATGAAATGACAAGGCTGCTGTAAGGTCCATCGTGTGGGATGGAACTGAATTCCAGAAGTAGCTCTAATCCTGTTATGTAAACTTTGAGTGGGTATAATGTTTCACCTGAAGCTACCGTCTGCTGTCCATGGTCATTTGTTTTGTTCCTTGCTGAGTGAACATGAGCCTTTGTCTGGGTCCACGGTTCAACCGTTCCCACCGCGTACTTAGCGTCTTCACAAGCTGAATGAGTCAGACACAATTACACACACTCCACTTGGTGAACACATTCCGACACAAACTCCACTAAGCACTCTGCAGATGCATTAAACGCTGCTTGACGGCAGGAAGATGCACCTCAGCACTTCAACTATTTAAATGGACCCAGACAGAACAATGCAAATCTAGATACGTGACTCATGGGAACATTACAAAACTGTAAACATGTTCTTTTTCCTTCTCTCTCATTCTGCTTAATAATGTATGTAGATGTTGAAATGTGACTTATTCCGGTTAAATTTTATACACTTATCTTTGACTCTTTTTCTCTGATTGTCTTGTTTCTTTTTAAATGTGCTTTTTCGCCCACATTTATGGCTACCCATCAATCAATGGGCAGTCTTCCCAGTTGGCTTTGCTTTTACAGGTGAAACATGTCCGCCCACACTTGAATATGCGCCAAGCAACCAAACCACGGTTTGTTAAAAGATTAAAACAAGCAACTATGTTTTCTTCCAGGAGACTGGAGGGAAATGAAAGTAAATGGTGGATTATGTTAACTCAGGGTAAAGTTAATGCAGTTGTTCCCTTTTAATAAGATAATTAGATGAATTGATCATTCAAAACACAATGTATGAGAGAAAAAGAATCACAATTATCTTGTAAAGATTCTCTCCTATTATCACCTGAGTTTTCTTCTAGATTAACCAGATTGACCACAGATAAGTGGGTTTTACTTAAGATTCCTTTGGAGGGAGTAGGAGCGCTTGTTTTGATGCAGCTGATGTCCCTGATTAAAATGCTGCAGGATCATTGTCAATTAAAAACGAGAATGCAATTTTAAAACAATAATTCACGCAGCCCTATGTCAAGGTGGAGGACGATAATGTTAAATTGTTGATAACACTAATTATTTAATCAGTATTCTTGTTTATTTTACTAAATTAGCTGGGAGCATGATTATTATTATTTGTTTATTGAATACTTCTATTTTTATCTGCTTCTAAATACAAATCCACTTATTTTGTAGTTTTCTTTGAATTCAAGCTACAACTTACCAGCTGACTTGTGTAGAGGTAGTTATGGAGCGGCAAATATTTCAATGCCCCGTGCAGTATTTCCGTTATTGATCCATATCCAATCATCATGTGCCGTTTCCCTGTGGATCCTGGTGCTGTTAAACATCTCTTGACAGTATATCTCCAGAGGACAGGCAGCTCATGGCTGAAGCCGGGCAATCGTTCCCCTGGCAGTGCTCCCACCGGTCTGGATGTCATCAGAGCCGATGTCTCCCTGGGTGTCTCTGCACCGTAAACAATGGGCTGCCAAGCAAAGAGATTCCTCACTCTGAACGCTCCTTAATCGAATCTTCCTCTCACATGGACTAATTGAATTGGGTTCCCCTTACACACACACACACACACACACACACACACATTCACACACACACACACACAGAGGCGCATACAGACACAAAACTTCACAGCTGGAGTGATGAGGACCTGTTGAGAGGACTGCGGTGCAGGTTGAGGGCCGAGGGGACGTACGGTGCTTTAATTGCAGTCTTGAAAGTGCAGTGCATTATGGGACTTGCAGGAGCGAAGCAACTGATCAGGGAGCTGATTAAAATGTCAGTACAGTAGTGGCTCTCCACAAGGTCCCCTACACATGCAGCTCTGAGTGGTGCAGCTGGTTTAGACACACACACACACACACACTAACACAACACACGCAGTTGTTGGTTTCTACGCAGAAGCTTAGACATTATTTACTTCCAACGTGTAAATGGATACAGGGCTTTTTTCACAGCAGACTTGTGTTTCCATTCATCAGGTTTTTCAATAAGCGCAAAAGGAAACCTGAGTATAAATGGCAGTAAAAAGGCTGACGTATTGCAAACAAGTGTATTCACTGTATGTACCAATGAAAGACAAATAGCTGCATTGGAAAGAGTCTTAATAAAACCTTATAAACCTTGTGACTTGTAGAAAACTAAACAAAATATCAAAACTGCAGAGACGTTGCTGAAATGATTCCAAGAAACAAATATGACATCATACAGGGATCAACCACAACGTGAAAAGCAGTTACTTGTTTTAATGCTGAGGCCGATTGATGTAATTACATTGTGTTCACGTGGTTTTCCATTGTTCGAGGTTTGCTCTTTTAATCGTCCTCTGTAATGATGTCATGGCTCCCGACAGGAGAGTTATCACCTCCAGCTGCTCGCCTCCTTGCAGCCAAACCCTTAATGGAAATGTGAATTCAATTCACTGTTTCTGTTGCAGATTTTCTGGAAATTCAGTTATAAAATTGACAAAAATTTTATTGAAATTTGAATAGTTTGCCTATTATTTGCTTTTTTAAGTGCATGTGTTTATTTGAAATGTCAAAAAAAGGTCAAAATACATTCGAAGTAAATGTCCACTTACAAGCTTGTTCTGGAGCTTTCAACTGTGAATCAGCAGATGAGATAAGTTGGCTCAGTTGCCCTCATGCTGTGGAACTAGTGCTTGAAAAATTGGAAAGTCTGAACATCTATTTCTGAAACAACTGAGAAGTCTTGAGTTGGGATTGTTTTTTCAAATGATAAATAAAGAGCAGAACAAATGTGCACGATAGCAGACGGATAAACAATCAGAAAACTCTGCTGGAGTCCTAATCATTCCACCGACTGTAAAATCTGCCTCCTTCAGCATATTTATAGCAAAAATGTAACCGTCTGATTGAAGAACAGAGGAGGGAAGGATAAGGATATGGATACTGAACATATGACTAATATATACTGTGTTTATACATTTAAAACATGAAAAGGAAACGAGGAAGCAAGATATTCGGCAAAGAGTAGAGAAAACTTGAGGGAATTTGTCACTTTGTTGAGCTTGACTGAATCTAATTAGGAAAAAAAAAAGACACCAGAGACGGTTACGTAACATCCTTTGACCTCATGACTGAGTGACAGCAGCTTAATGACAGAGACAGTCGCACCTGTCGACTGTCCTGAATGAACTCAAGCACAATATTTCATCTGCATCCGTCGGTAAGCACCAAGGCTTTGATCTCTCACGCCATCGTTCACCACCCTGGGACGGCTGTGGTCCGACGCCCTTCAGCCGAACCGCAGCACAGCTCCAGCTGTCAGCATGATCAAAGCAGGCGCTCCTTCACTCAGTGTCGCAGAGGACTGGTGTGTAAATTGGAGGTAATCTCCCCTTCTCTCTCTCTCTCTCCCCTCACTCTCTCTCTCTCTCTCTCTCTCTCTCTCTCTTTCTCCTGCTAGCTACTTCTCATGGCCGGCTGGAGGAGAGAGTGTGACCTGTTTTATAACCAGTCATCCATAAACATAAGATGACATACGCACAGATTAACATCGGGCATGAGGAGGGAACCTGAGTCTCCTTAATGTTTTCTATCTGTATTCCAATATGAACCTGCTCACCCGCCCGGTGTGGTGACGACACAGGTCGTCTGTTGGGGCTTTTCAAAATAAGACGCAGAGGGTTTTTCTGATACAACACCAGGTCAGATTTACATCACGCTAGCTGCATTTCCACAAATGAAGCAAATCATCGCGTTAGAATGTAAAAAATAATCAGTTTTTCCCCCAATTCATCCATCATCTGTACCACTCGTCCTTTTGAGGATTGTGGGAGGAACAGGAGCCAATCCCAGATGACATTGGGTGAGAGGCGGGTTCTTCCTGGACAGCATCAGCGACAAACAACCATTTACACACACATTCACACCTACAGCAAATCCCCAATCTCCATGTGTTTGGACTGTGGGAGGAAGCCAGAGAAAATCCACAAAAACACAGGGAGAACGTGCAAACTCTGAACTCTAAACTTGAGAAAATTACCCTACTTGGCTGTTTACATTCTTGTGAAAATGTTAAAATTATTACACATTGCCATTCAATTCTGTGCCGACATTCATGGTCCCCTGAGGATGAACCCTATTGACTCAGTGATTTCCTATTGAAAAACTAGAAAGAGACATTTGGGGCTTCGAGAGGGATTTTTTTTTCCTGGTGAGCACATTCTTTGTCACTTCTTGATATGCACTGCACTTAATGGCCGTGAGATTAATTGCCATCCAAAGCAATTAATGTGGAACACTCTCTATAGACTCTCTCTCTCTCTCTCTCTCTCTCTCTCTCTCTCTCTCTCTCTCTCTCTCTCTCTCTCTCTCTCTCTCTGTCTCTCTCTCTCTCGTTCTGTCTCTCTCTAAGACAAGAGCGTAAAGTTATGAGGAATGATGAGTGAGTTGAGATTTACTCCTGATTCTTCAAAGGGGTATTTTAAAGGGTTAGAATTAAAATCAAAGGTTGAACTTAAGGGTTTTAAAAGTGTTTGGGACATTTAAAATTTGATATCTGTTAAGGGGAAAACATAATAATTATATTACACATAATTCCATTGATGTGACATTGGAGCCAGAGCTCTAACATTTAAGATTCAGAGGATTCAGGGTCCGGGCTGCCCTTCAGACACACTGGAGAAGAGAGGAGCGGGCATAATGAGATGGAGTGAGCAATTCAGTGAAACGCTGCCTGCATGCGTGTAGATACAGTATGTGTGTGTGCCGTTTGTGTCTGTGTGTGTGTGTGTGTGTGTGTGTGTGTGTGTGAGGTTAAGAGGAGTGAAAACAATTTTCGGTGCCCGCCTCCACATTCATGAGGTTGTGTGCAAGTGAAAACCTGATAAATATTGGATGCGAGTCAGCTACATTTCCTCGTCTATGGGAGGCAAAGTTCATTCTGACATTAAATCACCAAAAATTTAACTCTGGATAATGTGTGTTTGCGCTCCTGTGCTTGAGTGTGAAAGAGAGAGGGAGTGAAACCGATAATGGGGTTCTCGTTTTTGTAGGTGTAGGACCTTTTCTTGTGTAAACACTGACCTTGTCAACACCAGTGGACCTCATGGGGACCAAAGTCTGGTTCTAATGAGGCAACACTTTAACCTCTGGGGTTCTGGTTAAGATTAATGGTGAGATAGGAATCGTGGTTACATATGAAGCGGTTATGCTTAAAGTTTAGGAATAAGGTTTTGTTTAGAATGTCGTTAAATGGAAGTCAATGCAAAGCCTTAATTAGGGTAGCTGCGTAATGCTCTGTGTGTGTGTTTGTGTGTGTGAGAGAGAGAGAGAGAGAGAGAGAGAGAGAGAGAGAGAGAGAGAGAGAGAGAGAGAGAGAGAGAGAGAGAGAGAGAGAGAGAGAGAGAGAGAGAGAGAGAGAGAGAGAGAGAGAGTTGGTCTAAAGGATTATTTGTTTTTCTTCTGGTCTAAAATGGAGCTACATCCACATCTGACACCACTGGTGTATCACACACACGCACACACACATACACACACACATGTCTCCATGACTTCAAAGAACATTGCAGATGTATTTCCTGGAGACTTACAGTTACTACCTTCCCTAACGCTAAACTTGAACCTCAGCCTTAAACTTAACCTTCAAACACGTCTTCAACTTAACATACAATGATTTACATGATGGGGACTTCCTCTTAGTTCCCATAAGGACGACACGTCTCTGTGCAGGGACTGTGTAAACATATTCAGGTCCCCACAGCATGAGTAATACATGCACTACACACACACACTCTCATAGGATTACAGCTCAGGATACCCTCTGGAGTCACTCTCTGTTTAGCATGGGCATCACATCCTCATCTGGCTTCCAAGGAGGCACACTCGCACGCTGCTCTGCCTGCACACAAGGTTCCACATACTGTACAAGGCTGTGTAATGTAAGCAAATGTGAATTCTTATGAAATGCAACACAACACACACACACACACACACTCAGAGTCAGAGAGAGAATGACGTAATAGCACATCTGTGGGTTTCTCTGTACTCAAAGTCAAGGTCATTCATTGACTGATCTGAAGTCAGAGGGGGGGGGGGCTGACTCTGAAGGGAAGAGCAGCTTGTGTGCACTTCACATGCAGACATGGGATCACACACAGACACACGTGCTCCTCCTCACCAAGCTGCAGCTTCCTCTCAGCCCCCCCCCCCCCCCCCCTTGCAGACGGGGCATGGGGGTGTGGGGGGGGGATGCAGATGTGTGACCCTTTAAAGACATGAGAATCCATGCAGCCCATAATATAAACCCCTGAGTGTCTGATCGGAGGGAGTCGTTAACAGCTCGTAACGGGTCTGGACTCCAGCCCCTCCCCCCCCCCCCCCCCCCCCCCAGTAACGGACCGTGATCACCGCAAAACGACCCCGATCGATTATTAAACGTGATTGATTAATTGACACAGCTGGATCAATTTGCCCGCTGGGGCGTGAAGCCGGCAGCTGCATCCCCCCCCCCCCCCCCCCCCCCCCCCCCCAGCCTCCCCCCTTTGGGTCGATGATGCGTCCCGGGCAGAGAAGGAAAACAAAATCGTTTCTGTTTAGATTACTATAAAAAACCCAAAACGACAGGGGATTATTTTTTTTTTTGTTTGGTAAACATCTATTCCAGGTGAGGCCGAGGTGAGACAGTGCAGGAGGGAAGGGGGGTGGTGGTGGGGGGGTTGATCCGTGTGTGTGAGTCACAGCAGCCAGAGTCGCTTTGCCTCGGCTTCATGACTTTCATTACACAATGAGATGATGCTCCATTCAAAACAACAGTCCCAGCTCCGAGGCAGACATCCATCCATCCCCATGAGAGAGAGAGAGAGAGAGAGAGAGAGAGAGAGAGAGAGAGAGAGAGAGAGAGAGAGAGAGAGAGAGGGACTGGAGCTACATGTGCTCACTACAGGGGGGGTGCAGGGGGGAATAGAGTGGGATTTTAAACACACATTTGCTCAGGACCATGGGACAGTCTGAGCTCCTCCGCATTACACACACAGACAGAACGCAGCGGCGGAATTCACCAAAACACACGTGCCTCTCTCTCCACCTGGAGAGACTGAACCCCCCCCCCCTCTCCTCCCCCAGGTCCAGACCCCCTGGAAGAAGCTTCTGGACCACCACATCCATCGCACTCACCTAACTTTTGCTGCCACGGAAGATATCGCATCGTTTCTCAGATTCTTCCTCTTGGACACGGCAGTTCCCATGCTGACATGGAGCCGACGCAGGCAGGAAAGCGGCTCATTCCAAAAGGAGTCAGGGGGGTGGAAAGGAGGGATGAGAGAGACGGTGGAAGACGGTGGAGTGAGTGAGTGAGAGACTGAGAGAGAGAAATCAAAACCACCCGCTGCAAAAAAAAAAGAGAAAGTTGAAGTGATGGGAAATCCAGGAGCAGGCACGTTACGCACGCGTTCTGCAGAGCAAATGATGCAAAAAGAAGAAGAGGAGAGGACGTCAGCCTCTCTCTCTCTCTCTCCCTCTCTCTCTCTCTCTCTCTCTCTCTCTCTCTCTCTCTCACTCCCTCTAAGTGTCTCTCTCTCTCTCTCCTTCTGTGTGTGTGTGTGTGTCTCCGGATATAGGCAGTGTGTGGCTGAAAATGCACACCCTCTCTTTCTCTCTCTGTCTCTCTCATTGATGTGAGAATGCAATGGTAGAAGGATGGCTGCATCATCATCTTCATCATCATCTTCATCACCAGGGGAGGGGGCGTGTTAGGTATTTCTGGACACTGTTGGTGCCACTGAACCCTTTGCTCTTCACCTCATCCCTTCTTTGGACCATTACCTGTGTATCTTTGTATTCATCCATCACCCGGCGTTATGTAATTGGTCATTTCGGTAAAAACCAGCCTCTCGTTAACTTCCACAGTGAGAAGCAGAGACTCTTTCTTGTCCACAGCCCAGGACGATGGGAGCAGAGAGGTTGAGACACTGCAGTGCTCACTTCAAACTGTGCCAGGAAAACAATGGCTATAAGTGTGCTGCTTTTATTTTGAAGTTTGAATGAATATCAGGGTGAATTCTGTTATATGGAAACAGTTTTTTGTATTTCTAAATTTGTGGACATCAACTAAAAAGACTCTTTGGTTTCTCCAGGTGCTCCAGCTTCCTTCCACAGTCCAAGGACATGCAGATTGGTATTAGGTTAACTGGAAACTCTAAATTGACTGTGGTTGAATGGGAGTGTAAATGGTTAGTTGACCCTGTGATACGCTGGCGACCTGTCCTGGCGCTTCTCGCCCAATATGGGCTGGGATTGGCTTCACATTGAAACTCTCAAAGGTTAAGTATTAATTTAGCCTTTTCATCAACTTGGTAAGCGTTTCATCTTTAGCTCTCACTATGGGGTCTAACATGAATGTAATCTTCAGAAATCAAACGGTTAAATTAAATTACAAACTCAATATTTACAAACTTAGTTATAAAAGTCCTAAATTCTTCTTGTTTAGCGCTGAGTCATGGTTAGGGACACCAAGGCTGATAAGAGGAGACAATTCAGCCTCGCTTTAAATAGCGAAGTAATTTTGTAATTTATGTGTGTTTGTGTTATCTGTGAAACATGAGTTTTATTTCCTTAGTAAGGTAATGAAAGCTCCATTGGCCGCACCTGCAGTGTGATCCATTGGGTTACGTCATCATGATTGGAGGATGTGGGAGTTTGTAGTGCGCTTTTGATCTTGGTTTCAGAATTGTTTCACCTATGATGTGATGCACATATCACACAAACAGACCAACTGAGGCCGCAGGCTCATCTCCCAGTTCAGGCCGATCATCCCTCAAACCCCAAATCCATCAATCTGTCCGTCCACCGGTCACATCACCTGCAGCTGCAGTGTGCAGGACGTCCTTGGGCTTTTATATCTTTTGGTAGGTGCCTCTCCTGCATACACACACACACACACACACACACACACACACACACAGTGACACACACACGCACACACACACCGCAAACACTAAGACAAAAGGAATGAAAATCAATAAATAAAGCAAAGCACCGCTGGGCCGGTGTGAGCTGCTTTAGGCCATTAAGCAGTAAATAATTCCAGGCCAGACCGAGGGAGTGTGTGTGGACTGACTGTAGATCAGGACGGAGGAGTGAGGGATGAATGAATTGGACAGAGGACAGGACGACGGAGCTGCTCGCATGAGAAAGATGATGGAAAGCGAGGGGATGAACGGAGGCATGAATGAGCAGCTGGAATCCCGAGCAGACCAGGGGGCTGGTCGCAGATGAATGAGTAACAGAAAGGGCGGTAAAAGGATGATTGAAAGACGAGAGATGAGATTGTCATTCTGTTAAACGAGTGCAGCTATTCGTCCACTATGAGCAAACACACTGGGATACCATCGTGCTGAAAGTAGCCTTTGCTGAAGAAGGAGAGGAAAGGAGGAACAAAATAGATGCCAGGCAGTGAAAATGGGACCGAAGGAATAAAAGACACATCGTGGAGACATAAATCCACATCTGCCGTAGATGTGCGTGTCTCCCCCGACCCTGACCAGCACTGACCAGTTGAGTGTTTGAAAGCAGGTCGATATGTGAGTCTGCGACGGTTACAACAGCAGCCAAGAAGCCAAAGAGTAACTCCGAGGGAGAAACATTAACACTCTGATTCCCAAATCTGATTCTTCTGAGTTTAGGTAAAAACAATCCATTCCTTTTACTCAACGACCAGGTGAGCTCTGACCTCTGACCTCCGCCCAGACCCAACAGCCCCCTGAGGAAACCACATGCAAACCCACTGGATGCAGACATTTATTTATTTATTGATCCGTTCCTTTGTTGAGTTCTGCAGTCAAATTGAATGGGCTCTTTCCGTGGGAATTTGTTCGGTAGTTTTTGCATAATTCAAACGTACAAACCAACAAATGGACAGAGGGGAAAACATAACCTCCCTGTAAGAGATCATAAAACATAATTTCATTGATTATCCAAACCTAAATTTCAGATCCGATTTATTCCTGCGAACAAACTTGTACAGTTCCAACACATTCAGCTGCCAAAACACTATCAGCCCTTCTCTCTGAAACCTAATCAGTCCATCTGACACGAGAACATGTTTGCAAAGCAGATGACAGAAATATCATCTTAGGTGACAAGACCAAAGAAGAAGTGAGATTCTGTGATAATGACTTTGCCTATTTCCTACTCTTGGAGACAATGAGGTTACTTTGGATAAAGGTGTAGGATGGGTAATTTTTTTTAAATGGGTTCTAATGGACTTTGATTGTGCATTATAATCTCATTTGACCATTTGATTGCGTCGCACACTTGTGGTCATTAGAGAGGACGACCTTATTTCTTCAGAGCAACAATCTATGTTATGAGGCTCAGGATGAAGATATTCAACTGTTGTGTTGGTTGTTAATTCTACTGACAAGGGAAGTTGCACATATTCTCTATAACTGAAATATACATAAACTGTATTTGTATTGATATTTATATCTCTTTTAATTTTGAAACATTCTAATTATTGTATGTTTTACATGTATAATATCTACTGGCAAAGCATACTCTTCAAATACAGTCACCAATAAGATCTGTTTCTGGGAAGACATACAAGAAATATATGTATTGGCAAACATTTTAGCATTACTTGCAAATTATTATCATGGCTAAAGAATATTGGGTGTTTTTGCCATTGGAGCTTATGCAGACATTCATGGTCCTCCTCACTTTCCTTCAGTGTTGCAATGGGATCAAGAGTTTTGTAGCTGAGGGGAAATGGATTGTCATACAGGTATTTAATGTCCCCAGAGGATGAATCTTAAAGACCTATGCGGTCGTCTGACTTTTAATCTAGACAGCAGGTCAGATTTTCCAATTATCCTGTAAAATAGCTCAGTAACTTAGAAGCTTACTGGTCCCCAGAGGATGAGTCCTAATGACAACTGTCCTGAACTTTGGTTCATACATTCATTCCCCTCAGCCCTGGTGAAGTACAACCTCACAGAACTGTTGATGCTGCTTTTCCCACCATTACCAGTGACACCACCACTCACTATAAAGTCATGAATCAACACAGAGACCTTTCTAAATGTTTACGAAAACATGCTGCTGATTTGTTCCACAGTGGAGTGCAGCACTTTAGTTTCTTCATAATAACATCAAGGCCTCTTGCTGTAAACCCTGTTCCCTGGAGGAAGACAGGCTGTCTGGAGGTGAGGGATTATAACCACGATAGCGGGGGGGGGAAGTGTGAATGAAAACACTTTTGAGAGCAGATGACAGTTAAAACGAGCCACGAGGGTTAGAAAATTCTGTTTCACCTTTCGCTTTAAAGGTTGACATCTGCATCCATGTATCGCTTCATTTGCTGAAATCACTGTCTAGTCAAAAGGGGGGGGGGGGGTGAATTAAAAAGCTGCTGCATATCTGGGTGAGCGAGGACCCCCCCCCCTCACCTGACAGAGCAGGCAGAGCTGAGAGGAGATGGATGGCAGCTGTGCAGTGACAGAAAGTGAGGCACAGAAATGAAGTGCGCTGCTGGAGGTGGAGAGATTTTCATGGGCAGATGATGGATAGAGCAATCCAATGGAAAGAAAGTTTGTTTGAGTGTGTGTGTGTGTGTGTGTGTGTGTGTGTGTGTGTGTGTGTGTGTGTGTGTGTGTGTGTCAGATTTAACAAGCAGTATCCAGTGAGACTGAGAAGACTCAAGTCCCAGCTTTGAGGGGTGATAAGGATTCATCAGAAAATAAGCTCATTACTGCAACTTCAAACAACATGTAGAACTTCCCTAAAGGCGACAGCTATAGTACTAGCTAATGTAGTCGTTTGAAAAATGCTGTTTTCAAACTAAAAAATGATCTCTGTCCTCAAAAGGGTCATCAGCGCTTGTTATTGATTATCCATGTTGTGTTCTGCACTGGTAGGCTAGGCAGATACTGGTTGTTTTAATGGGGATGGAAGCCTGACAAATCAGTGAAGGCAAGAAACCAATAATCATACAAACATGGTAAAATGGTTTCTATTATATTTGGCCCTTTTCTAGTTTTGGTGACCACTCAAAGCCCTCTGCAGTTCATTTATTTTTGCCATTCACACAAACATTCATATCGTGCATCTATTGGCACTTTTATTCATGAGAACAGCAGTTGAGGTTCAGTACTAGTAGGTCCAGACTCTCAGGTTCCAGGACAACTCGCTCTATCTCAATCTGTCTCCTGAGCCACAGCCACCCCATCGTCTCCAATCTCTCATTTCCAAAGCTCAGCCTGAAGATTTCAAACTAAAACGACGCCAGCAGCGTTTTCCAAACTTTTAAGGTTTTAGCGGCTCCAAAACTCCTGAGTAGTGTGAACGCCAGGCGTATCCGCAGCAGAGGTGATGTGTCTTCAAATGAAAATGTAGTAGTGTGGATGTAGTCAGAGTCAACAGTGAGACAATGACTTTGAATCTGTTGTTCAGGGTTTTCATTTCCATCCTGCTGCCTGCCAAAGACAAACAGTGCTCATGTCAGGACTTGTCCTTGTAAACAGCCAGAGGACAGAAATGCAGTGATTGCCATTCTTGACCTAACGCTGATATATTGTTCCTCGCCACAACGGGCATCCTTACAAATCTTAGAAAATGTCCAAACCACAGATTTTTTCAGGTACAGTGAATCTCTTTTCCTCCTCTCTCACTGCTTCTCTTCTCTCTCTATCATTCTTCCTCTCTCTCTCTTTCCAGCTTGCCACAGCAAAACAGAGCTAGTGGCAAATAAACCAACAAACAAGGTCAGCCAAGAGACATTTATCCCCTCTGCATACGTGGACTGGCCACCACATCAATCTCACCTTAAGAAGCTTGTGTGAATGCAATTACAGTGGCACACACTCATGTGGCTGATAAACGAACCATGAGCACTTCACGGGCAGGCGGGCTGTGCACGGAATAAGCTGCGTTACAAGCAGATCCCTATCAAGGACTGTAACTGTAGCGTGCACCCAAATTTCCACTTGATGTCGGTGCCTCACACTCGTCGGCTAAACGGAGCCGACAAGCTGCCAGCAGAGGCTTAAAATGAGCTGTTTGCTCCGTCTAAATAAGTAATTGGGAATTAGGTTGATGTGACTTGTGACGAGTTGTCCAATTTACAATGACATTGTCGTTTTTAAACATAATTTCATATTCAGCATCAGGCAGAGGAAGGTGTGCTGTTAATTTTGATCAGAATGGTTTGATTTTGAGAATAACTTCTACATGCAGGTAGGGTAGAGAAAATAATGTGATACTTAACAAGAAAAGACTCAAAGCTAAAACACCTTTTCCCTGCTACAGGCGTATCTCTCTGCCCTATTATCCACGAGTGTTGAGTTCCAGTAGACCACTTCTCATCTGGTTGGGCTGGTTCCCCAACTCTTAACCCGAGCGACATCCAAGCCAGTGCCACTTTCTATTTACCATTACAGGAAGGCTGAAAGCATTAATAACTGAGCTCAAATCCTGTGGGGCTTCCAGATCCAGATTGATAAAATGGTGATGCTAACAACTGGGCATCATGGTGCTCAACAAACAGCAGGAGAAGACAGATGTGAGAGATGTAGAAATAACAAGTGACAGCAACATCAAAAAGAAGGAAAACAAGAAGCTTGAAAAAAAAGAGAAGATGTGGTATAGGAAGGCTCCACTGGGGCCAGTGGTGATCAGAGCACTCTGAGTTTTTACTTACACAGCAGAATGGACTATAGGGTCGACCCATAATACACCACAGTTATGAACAACATAATGAAGTGGCATGCATTATAATAAGCTATTAGGTTGGATCAATACAGTATTTATGAGTTATTCTTTGATTTCTGACTGTTGCTCATCTTTGTTTACCGAGTACCTCTGTTGGGCAGATGTGAAACTGTCTCTTTTTTCATACATTTAATGATTTTGCAGTTTTTTGAACAGATGCACCTGCAGTCGTGAGACATAAATCATGCTGCCTCTGTGGAGCTGTCTTCCCTGTTGTCATTTGTTGTTTCTTGTTAGTCTTCCTTTGACAAAATCCGCTTTATGTATTATTTCTTTCGCTCTCTCTTTGTTGAAAACCCCCAGCTGTGCACCCTGTGCCACGCCTAATCTATTCTGTAAATTGGAAAGGCTGAAGAGCGTCGCTAGCAGGGAAGCAAATTGCAAAAGTGTGAGTTTGAATTACCGTACGAGGATTGCGTTTAATCTAAAAGTGGAGCACAGGTGTGGTCCTCACGTGAAAACGCCACATTGCTAGAAACCTTTGATGCAAGGCTGTCAACACAGGAGTCAACTATTAAACCAGATATTGAAATGTATCAGAACTCCACAAGCGGAGACGTGAACTTCCCTCATGATGTACAGAAGCATTTCTCTGTCCGTTGTCCTGAAGACAGAAGTTAACATGCGTGTCGCTCTCCGTGGTTCTGAAACCAGAAAACAAAGGCACTGAGGCAAATAGCTGCTTTGAATACTAATGTTGGGAATGACCGCAACAAAGCATTTGGCAGAGACTTGGAAAAAGATAGTTGACCCTAAATGAGCACAAGGAGAGATCCAGAGAGGAGGGAACAGAGACGTCAAAACAGTAAGTGGGCAGATTGGAAACACAAATTTTATTGAAAGAGGATGGGGATGGGGGGTGGAATGAAACAGACTAATAAAATAACACATGTAAACCTCTGTACACCTCTGTACACCATACAGGGACTAAGAAGTGAACCTGCGTCACACAGTCCACTTCCCTCTCACCCCCGCAGAGACTTGGGAGAACCCTCGTTATTTATCACCGGTGGATATGAGCTTCATTAGAGGCTAAACCGAGGTCTTTCTCCTGGTGACTCATCCGGCATCGCTCCACGTCCAGGCTCTCCTCAGCCTCGCAAGGGTGTCAGGGTGGTAATTGTCATTCTCCCTGGTTAACGGGAATCCCTGCGGCCATGTCCACCCACGCCCCGGTGACATTCAGGCAGCAGCGGTAAACGAGGCGTGGAATCTCTTATATGATGCGGAGGATTATTTATTTCATTCGCGTGATGAAGGGGACTACCACACAAAGAGTGTCAACGCCTCTCTCTATCTCTCTCTCTCTCTCTCTCTCTCTCTCTCTCTCTCTCTCTCTATCTATGTATCTATCTCACATCTCACATCTTCCATTATTTCCTTCCCTTTTTCTCCTTTTCTCTCTCTAGTGCTCCTCCAGTCTCCTTTTCAGAAATCTTTTATTATTTTATCAATATATTCCAATTTATTTGTATTTGTCGAGAACTTAGAAATGAAGCCCAACAATGAGCAGCACTTTGGCGGCTGTGGAGAGAAAAAACTTGCCCCAAATGGTGTTGACAGCAATGAGACGGTCCTCTGCTCTACACAAAGGCAGTCGTTCTCATGTGTGATTATTTGTCAGTAGTGGAAGTGGACAAAAGAGTTTCATGAAGGTCACACGGAGAAAGCATCACTCACCAAGGCCAATGCCCTATCTCGGCACGTTAAAGAAAGTGGTAAGGGAAGTGGATCCACCTCCTTATCCAGATATGCACCAAAGTTAATGGGTTGAGTTTCATAAATTGTAACCAAGCTGTATAATCCTGCTGACAGAAAAACTGCAATAACAAAAAAGTACCACCTTTGCAGAGGAAATAAAGTGACACATCTCATGTATCATATAATTACGATTTCATATCCGAGGCCAAACTGTACATCGTATAAAGTTATCTTTCATTCTCAGCTTAGGTCTGATGAACATCTATACGAAGCTCTGACGTGCAAATGTCTCACGTCACACATTTCTGACAAGGACTTTTACATAAAGAGGTTAGAACAAAACTCAAGAGATATCATTGGATAAGAAGTTTAATTTGACTGAATCTGCTGCGCTGCCTTCAACCACGGCAGAATAAATCCCCGAAGGACTCTACAGAGCAGATTCCAGCAGTATCACTGAGATGTGTGAAGCTCAAAACGCAAAGGGCGCGAGATAAGTACAGTGAGACGTGATTAGATTATAAGCGCGGGGGGGGAGTGAAGAGAGAAATCATGTAGGAAATTCATTCAGCCAGTGATAGTTGCATTTAACAGGTAAGATTGGCAGCAGTGTTATGAAGAAGTGATTTTTTTGTTTATGATTCGGATGGAATAAAATGAATGATACAAACAGCTGTGTTAATGTATTGCAGATATATATGTATAATCCACTCTGAAATGTACAAATAATCCTGAAAGCCAGAGAGAGACGCAAAGGGGGCGAGTCAGAACCGAACCTGCGGCCGCTGCAGGAGGACCGAAGCCTCAAAGGGTCATTTTAATAAACTTTGACTCTCGAGCACAAGTAAAAGTGTATAAAGTGTTTATGTACACTGTTCTACAAGGTCTTAAAATGTCTTAACAATTTGAAAATATCCATTTTAGGCCTTAAAAGTATTTTTTGTACCAGGTAGGTCTTCATTATGTTAACGTTCATTCAAAGCTACGTATTAGTACTTTTATAGGGAAATGTAAGTGATACTGGGACTCTGATAATCCCTCATATCTGTTTTACTTGGCATAGGTCTCAAATATCATTTACTATGGTTCTAAAATGTCTAAATATAACTTGTTGAAACCTGCAGAAACCCTGCGTATATGTCACATGGAAGCAGGTCTAAGATAATTCTGTTTTAAAAGAAGTCCCCCTTGTAGCCGATGAGTTGTGTCTGTCTGCCCACTGCAGTGTGAGCAGGTGAATTAACCGTGTAGTAAAGGGGGATATAACTCCACCAGGGCATTCCTCCAATCTCATTACTGGTCCAGAATCACCTCGGAGACTAATGACATCCGTGTTGGCTATTACGATTCCACCAGTGTGTGTGTGTGTGTGTGTGTGTGTGTGAGAGTGAGAGTAAGATAGAGAGAGAAGAGGGAAGGCCTTCTCCCTACGTGACAGCCATGCCTATCCTCACCTTGTCTCACCTTGATGCTGCGGCATCCCTTCTTCCATTCCTCCTCTTCACCGTCCTCAGCTCCTCACTAAATCACTCGTAACATCAGCTCCCAGGTGACATATTTCCACTATGGTGCTTAATGGATTCATGCGCTCTCCGGTTGGCTGAGGAGCGGTGGTTTGATTCTCTCTGAGAGGTAAAGGAGAGAATGGTTAGAAAAAAAGAGACGGGGGAGGGGGGGGTGCTGATGGTAGGAGGAGACGTGTGAAATGAAGAGGGATGGAGAGAGGGAAGTGAAGAAATGGGAGCAGAATTAACGAAACCGAAATGGTTAATGTGCAATGGAAAATAAAGGACGTAGAAGAGGAGGAGAAGATAAGAGTCACGGTCGAGGAACGAGATGAAAGAGGAAATGTGTAAATTCATAGACTGAATTAGTTTGGCTTCATTGACTGTCCAATGTAGCTACAGCTAGAAAGATGTGTAGTCTACAGATGACAAGAAAGTAATAATGAAAAAAGAGTTGAACAGAAAGCTGTTATTAATGGTCAAAATGAAATGGATTCACATTTTTTAAATACTTTCCTGTATACTAATCTTTCATCGTACCTCTGCTGGATTCAAATTGACTTCACACACACACAGTCACTGATTTAGATGTCAGTTGTGATTTCAACCTGACGATGGCGCTAGATGCAGAGTCAGGGAACCATGAATGTTTTCTGCAAAGTTTTGGGAACATTTTTCGAAATATTTTACTGGATGAGTGAAACAATGACCTTCTGTTATTCCTCCTCAGAGCACCATGAAGGTCTAAAACTAAAATTCAGGACAATCCATCCAAAACTTCCCGATAAAGAAAAATCCACATCACATTAAAGTCAGTAGGGTTTATCCACTTGGGATTATGAATGTCTGTAGCTAATTTGTAGCAAATTTCACAATAATCCATCCAACACGTGTCAAGACACTTCACTAAAAAAAATGTGAACCTCATCAAAGTTGGTAGGATTCATCCTCTGGGGGCCAAGAATTTCTGTATCTATAAAATAGAGAAAAGCTGCAGATCCTCACATTCAAGAAGCTGAAACTATTTTTGCTGAATTAACAACGCAACTGATATTTGAGTCACCAAACTCTGCCAGATGTTGCTCTGCACTTATGAAAATCACACAGAGTGGAAGAGAATGAACCTACATGATGACTGAGAAAAGTTAAAAAAGATAATACATTCGGGAATTTACTATCCGGGAAATGTTAAACAGGAAAAATCTTTCATCCTTGATGGAAAAGAAGACATGAATACTTTGAGAAGGTTCCTGGATCTCAGTGACTCAACCTCCAGAGACTCTAATTCCCCTCTTGAGGTAACAAGCTGCATGCAACAGTTTCACTAAGCTGTACGAGAGGGAGTCGTTTAGCTCTGCTAAGCTGTAATATGATCTTCTGGATGTTTCTTTACATCGTATTAAACTGCAAAACAATCATGGAGGCCATAAAAAGTCTGAATATTTGCAGTTCCATTTCCCTGTGGGACTCCCTCTGCTGTAACTCCTGCAGAGGAAGCAGGAATTAGAATGTAAACTAATTTGAGTGGTTCGTTCGGGGAGCGTCCTCTGGGTGTGTTTAAGGTTTTCCTAAAGTGAATGGGGCTCCACTACAGCGGTGTTAGCCTGCAGATGGATGAGAGGCTGGAGTCAGCGCTGGCTGTCCTCCCAGAGGTGGAGCAATGAATCACAGAAGTCCGCTGGTGTCTGTTTACCCAGACAAACGAGCCCTTGCTCGGTTCATTCAGGTCCTGTGTGCACGTGAAAGAGAGAAGGAGAGAGAAACGCTGCTGAGGTTGTAAAAACTGAATCGCGGTGATGTCACCTCATATCAGGCGACAACAGACAAACACAAACAACCTGCCCCTTAAAAACCCAGCAGGAACAAATTGTCCTCTACAGGGGGGTGGGGGGGTGATTTACTGTTGCTTGGGGAGGCTGAAGCTTAATGTGAAGAGCCACAGAGCGTCTGCCTCTTTGTGGCTGAGCAGGGAGGAGCTGCAGCACAGGACGGAGACTAAGGTAGAGGAATGTAACGAACATGACAGACATAAAGAATGATCTATTACTGCGTTCATACATTGCTCTTCTAATGTAAATGACCTTGCTTTAATGGTGACAATGCTATATCCGTATGGATCAGTATGAGTGTAGACCACAGACTGTATACAAAGATGGACGACATGGCTCCACTTCCTCCCACTAGCCAGAAATTAAGCCAAAATGTTCCAGATACGATCACTGCCATCGCAACGATACAACCCCCCCAACCAACCATGATGTTTCAGCATGTTTTTATAGATTTGGAAAACTAGTTAATTCAAAACTTGAAAAATTATCTTTTACTCAAACGAGAGAAACCACCAGTGGAGAAAAATGTGTTCTTACTTTTTACAATCTTTGACTTTTTAGTTTTGTCCATGTCCCTTCCACTAGCATGGAGAAGGCAGGGTTCATGAACTATGCTGCAGCTGGCCACCAGGTTGTGCTCAAGATGCTCTGGCTTCACTTTTGAGGAGCTGTCATGCTGTCCGTCTTTATACAACTTATGGTGAACACCTGTGTGACCATTGTACACAAGGTTACGTCTTACTTCTGTTCATGACGACGACAACGCAGAGGTGGAGAGGAGCCTGGTGAACGAACACAGACAGAGACAGATTGACAGAGTCCTCACATGACACTAAAAACCAAATTCACTTTGATTGTCCTGCATCACCAAACTGCATCGAGGTCCTTGTCCTAACTTGTGTGAGAAAATTAAATTCATCAAGGGGCAGAGGGGGCACGAGCCAATCAAATACTGTTCATTTAAATACAAGTCCTGGCTGGCTTCAAACCTCCAAATAGAAGAGGAACAAGAAATTCAGGTGCAGAGAAAACCAATACAATTTCAAGGGACTGTTGCTATCGAGACACCTGTGGTTTGATATTGAAAGACAAGCAGAACCACAGATGGGCAGATAGATGTCCGACACACAGGAAATAGATGAGGAGCAAACAGACAACAAACAGCGGACAGATGGACAGACTGACAGGGCCGACGGTGAGATGACAAAGGGCACATTGATCTGATTAAACCACTTTGCTTCCCCAGCTCCCGGCTCCGTCTTGCCGCTCGCCTCGGAAAAGGTCATTTCACTCCGACTTGGTTTCTCACTCACCGTGGCCCTGAAGCCTCCGAGGGGCGGCCCGGACAAAACCCCTCGGATATTTGGGTTCGGCAAACAACGGCCTGGATTAGCGGGCCGAGAGTGAACCCGTGAATGAGATCACAAAACGGTCGGACGCAGAGACGTTTCCACTAATGGACAAAGGAAGGGAACGAGAGATGGACATACAGAAGGGAGCGATGGAGGGGAGCAGGGCAGGTGGTGACGGGTAATCCAGAACAGAACTGAGTGGACATGCGAGTGAATGGAGAGAAGAGAGTGATGAACGAGTGGTCATCACCGGAGAGCCGGGTGGGTGAACTATGGGAGACCCTCGCCTCCGACCCTGACATGTACTGGTTTCAAGGGGTTTCTGATGATGCTACAAGAGAAACAGAACAGTGATGACTGTGTTTGCTCTGGAGGAACAACTGGTCAACGGAATCACAGATTAGTGACCTTTTGAATCTCTGGAGTTATTACTTAATACAGTATCTTCCAAATACTCAAGCTGCTTAGAAATATTTCCACCAAAATACACAGCGCAGAGCCCCCTAAAGGTCACGGCGAGAATTAAGATTAAGATACATTTATTTATCCCACACACATGCACAGACATGCACAAGCACACTCATGCAAGGGGAAATTTAACCTCTGCTTTTAACCCATCTGGTGCAGGACACACAGAGCAGTGGGCAGCCGTGTACGGCGCCCAGGGAGCAGATGTTGGGGGAGTAAAACAGGGAAGGGAGAATCCTCTTGGATTTTGGACAGATCAATCCAGGTTCGTCTTTTTGTTGTTTCTCCGTGGAGTCGAACCAGAGACGAACCAGAGACCTTTACTGCCCAAAGTCCAAGTTTCTGCCACCAGTCCAACGCCTCTCCCATTGTTTGCTTATGCATTCCCTCGTACTATGTTTAGTATTGCAACATTTGAGACCAAAACTGTCTTCTGAGAAAAGTTGGTTCTTGTTCTTGTCGACTTTAATTTAGTCAGGAAGAACCTCAACATATTTTAGTTGTTTCTGCTTGTCTTGTCAAACGACAATTTTCGATCTTACATAAAATAAAACCAAAAGTGTCCGATGTAAATGTCACTGAAACGTTTTGCTGCCATCGACAACAATAAAAACACCACTTCCCTGAAATGTTTGTGTGTTAGTAGCCTTGTTCTATTATATTCAGAATCCATCATTTTCAACAGCAGTGGGTGGGTTTATATTCACTCCACTAAATCAGAAGAGTTTTAAATTCCCCTTTCCCACAGAACAAACCTCAGAATACAAACATCTGACCAAACCTGAGAGACCTTGCAGTAAAAATACATTATTCACGTCACTGCACTCTGTGTCGGCTGCTTTTAGACCACAGCGAGCACGTGGGTGTGTTTCCGTGTTGCCGAGACAATTCACAACCTTTGGGCCTGTGTGTGTCCTGGGAAAAGTTCTTCCACTTTTAGCTGCTGCAAACCCTGCTGACGTACTTGGGTCTCACCTCGTGTTCCCAATCAGCAGCTTCAGCAGGATATTATTAGCCTGAGAGGAGCAGCGGCTCTCACACTGGATCATCCAGCAGCTGTGACTCAATCTTTGTTTCCACACTGACCTGCAATGTGTCTGCTAACGCATCACACAGGGGCTGCAGTCCCACACACACACACGAGCACACACACACACACACACACACACACACACACACACACACACACACACACACACACACACACACACACACACACACACACACACAGACACACACACACACACACACACACACACACACACACACACACACACACACCTCCAGCCTCTCTGGGTTTCTGCAGAGTCATGTCCAGGCCCACATACACTCCCATTTGAGTACATGACTAATCACATATTTCTTCTCTACTGTACATGGAGAGTTGATGTTGAATATATGTCTTTGCTGAAGGAACAGAGTCAGATGTGATGTAGAAGTACAGTAAATTATATTTAATCAACAGTTGATTAAAATCTGTTGATTAACGCTGTATTAATAACTGCGGTTATTCGTCTAAGTGGACCAGTGCAGTTCTAGACTTCCTGTTCCAGTTTGCTTGGCCTGTGGTGAAGCTGATTGCTGCTTTCTTTATGAAACTGTAAAAGTGACCGCAGGTATTTTTTCCGTTAATGCATATTCCACATAACAGCCCCATACAGTCTTAGATATAATGAACTAGTTTATTATGCCTGTAGATCATAATATAGATGACTCACATGTAAATCAGGTGATGTGCAATGTAACACTGCCCAGACAGATCCAGTCCCAAATGAGTCTCTGTGCTGCACTTAGGGAAGAACCCCATCTATCAAGAGCAATCTACTAAGAGTCTCGTGTTCTGGATGGCAGAGACATATTGGGGGGGGGGGGGTTACACAAAGGGTGGCGACGCGCTGACAGAGCTCCGACCTCCAGGGTGCAGTGAAGAGAAGACACTGCAGCAGAGCGATTTCACCTGCGAGGCCTCGGCTCAGGATCAGTTGGAGATGATTCCTCTGCTCTGGTGGACGAAGTGTCACCGAGCAGAACACACGTGTAAAGACGAGGCGGTGCGAGTCAGATTCATTTTGTCATATCTCTGAAGGAAAAAGACGTAAGAAATACCTGCACTCTGCAGACTCTCTTCTAATTTGTGTCCGGCTGCATTTGTTGTTTAAACATCATTGTGTCCGTGATGGATAAAAGAACAGAGAGCGAGGAAGCAGCATGCAAGTCATTTGTTTTTGCCCTTTTCTGCATTTAATTGCTTCTGCACCTGAAAAGAATTCAGAGATTCTAACTTCTTTTCTTCAAGGCATCCAATGTTCCTCAGATTAATATGGGCCATAATAAGTCTTATTACCTCAAGGCCCCATGTTCCCCAGCTCTGTATTTACTATTACTCATCGATGGGGTTCCATGTTCCCCAGGAATCTCATTAAAAGACCTAAACTTGAGGAAAGTCATCCAATGGTTGGAGTCATGGAATCACCAGAGGTCATAGCTGTCATATGTTGGGGTTAGTGTAGGACACTGGAGTCTTAAAGCAGGGATCTCTGCAGCAGAAAAAACACAATTACATTTATTGTGATTAGTTGATAGATGCATTGAATATTTTGTCCTTTTCATCATCGATTTAATCTACTGAATTATTTAGGGGGAGAAGCTGGTTAGTCTTAAAACTGTGAAGGTAGGACTAAGTTTGTAAACTGGTGCTTTAAGCTAAATGCTGTATCATCATCACCAACTCAGTTTATTTGCTTTAAGTTAGCACTTCAAGAAAAGTTAGAGAATCACCAAAGTCGGCGAGATCCTCTGGGGACCACGAATGTTTTTCCCAATCTTAACGGAAAGACATCGAACAGAGGTTGAGATATTCCAGTTTGGATCATAGATTGTGTATAAATGTTTAATGCACAAAAATGAAGCCAAAAGTAGGCGCTGTGCATTTGGAGTTTTCCTGCGATTTGTAACCAGGTATCAAAGCATCCAATAACTCCAGAGAGGAACCTTTCTAACCTATTTTTACATTCACCCGTCACGGAGGTGCCTTAACCACAGAGTGTGACCCACTTCCCTGTTTAAGTCCCTTCTGTCCCCATTTTTGTGAAAGCCTGTGGGCAAGAGAAGAGGAGTGAGAGGCACAGGGGGGGGGGAGCACTACTGTATGGATGGAAGTACAGTTTGTATGCGGCCCTGGTCCGTCACACTTAACCTCCAATAAATCAAACTGTTCGTCCATCTGGGGTCAGAAACGTCCCCTCGTCTCCTCAATCGTCCATAAACGTCTCTCCAATCCCCTCGCCTCCAGTCCCAGTGATTCAGTCCAGACTGGGACCATTGTCTGACAACACTCCGGCTCTGTGGCTCCTCTTGTTCACTGCCACCCTCGTCTTCTTCTGTCAAAAGACTCATTTCCTGGAAGCCTGGACTCAATCACCCCAGGGTTTTTCTTTTCTTTTTCCTTTGGCCCCTCCGATTTTCTTCCCCATGACGTATTGATTGAAAGCAGCGTCACTTATTCCCTCTCTCATTCCTCGTGTCCCAGCTCCTTCCTGAGACCTAAATTCCCCCTGTGTGTGCTCATTAATTAGCTGATGCGAGTCTGCTCTCCCCGGGGAGGGTGGGAGATTAAAAAGCTCATTATAGGACACGTCAATAAAGTGGGATTAATCTATTGGTATGTGCAATCCATTGTGTGCGAGTGTGCGAGTGTGTGAGTGTGTGTGTGTTGCTGACAGGCTCACAGGTGTGTTTGCATTTTATTTATGATCATCTCTGTTTTCTTCAGGCTGATTCTTGTTCTTGAAATTATCCGGAGGGGCTGTACGCTCCTGTCAGCCTCCAAGTAAAAACTCTGGGGAATGTTCGAGTGAACACATGTGAGCATACAGCAGGAAAAAAGAGTTTACAAAGGGAAGAAGATGTCAACTTGGAGAGAAAATCCTTCAGAATAAAACATTTGGGAAGGAGAATATCCTGAAAATACACTGAGACATGTGATCGTTTTAACTTGTCACAGGTCAAAGCTGCTCAGTGTAATCTAATGAATGTCCGCGGGCCCACAAACCACCTATAGCCTCCAGACTGGAGGGGAACCATAGGGAACAGGTTGAATCCAACTATTATTGAAGCAGTGATTTACTGCAGGTCGGATGAATTATTATTCTGCAGGACAGATAATCATCAGCTCCAGTGTTGAGTCCTGCTCTCACTGAACAGCCGAGCCTCTCAGCGGAGACATCTCCTCATTAGTTGAGTTTTATTCATCTTCTCGATGTGTAATTTACTCAGGTGACTCTCATTAACATACAATCTTATTTGCAGATGTTTGCACTGAGCAATAATTGAGTAAATCTTCGGAATTTGTCGACGTGTCACTCCTCTGTCAGAGAATAATTTTCCCAAACTAGTTTTCTTTTTCAAGTAAAGATAAATATACAAATGGTATTATTGCAGAAAGGACTTTAATTCGTTTAATAAGAGATAATTACTCTTTCTGTTTTTAAAGTGTTCATCTGATAAAGCAAGTTCAAGAAGTTTTTTTCCACAACTGTTGGATCAACTGATTCACTTGAAAAATAATTTGCAGTTTAACCTAAAAAAATTTTATTCTACAGTCAAACTAATTGAAAAATGAAAGACACAAAAGTACAACAATAAACGGTTTATTAGTAACAATTGTTATCAATAGCAATATTTATCAAATAACATAAATAAAGACAACGTCATACAGTACAGGCTCACAGGTACAGTTAAATTACTATTGAATATTATTGAAGACAAAAATAAATCAATGCCAAATGAGGGCACGAGTGGTTGTTTTCAATATGGGTCATTTAAGGCTGTGTTGCATTAACTCCTTGGCACAGTTCCACACATTACATCACTTCATCCATTACCACGTCCCATTTCATAAACTAGAGAAACTCGAATCAGCCGGACGACATAAATTCATTGTGCTCGGTTTTTTGGAAACCACCCAAAGCTCGAAGAAAGAAAAAATAAAAACACACAACACCATCACCCTATTCGTAAAAACAGCAAAATATTGTCCTCACACTTTCTGTGTCCAGGCTGTGTTGAGCCAACACCGTGTGGACGCCCCACAGTGTTTATCACAGGCTTCCTGCGACTGTCCAGGAGGCAGCAGCCGGATTCACAAAGATCGCATTTTCGTTCAGTCGCAAGTGGGAAGAGAAGAAGAAACGTTGCATTGATAAACCGATAATTGGAACCAGTAAATTGGTCCAGTTGATATTAGCTTGTTGCACGGTTTACTGTGACACACAGTATCTGTCGGCTGATAGATAACAAGATTATCGTTTTACTGCTAAATGTTTTGCTCAGTCTTGCATTAGAATATTTAGCTTTTTGTTGTCCGACTTGTAAACTATACCGAGGCCTCTTTTACAGCCTGTTCAAGGGAGGGAGGTGGGGGGGGGGGGGGGGGGGGCAGTATAAAAGGTAAAGACACACGAGTCAGGGGGCTTTGCTCTGCCTTGGTGTCGGCAGTGGAGGTAGTCAGAGTAAGATCCATGTCTGTGTAAAAGGAGGAAGTTGAATTAAATCTATGTCTTGGTTCTTTTGGTTCAGTGTAAACGAGCAGAAGCTGCAGAGGAGAACGATCACACGTCCCTGGATGAGGAGAACGCTGCAGGTCAAAGTTCAAAGTGGAAATCTCCACTGAGCCATGCTGTGGAATGGCTTTGCCAAGGGCAGCAAATGTTTTATTCACGTCCTCGGTCGCACAGATTGGACGTGAACGTGGGTGGGGGAGTTTCTCCACTGCTACATTCATGAGTGGGACCATGCCCCAAGGACGGGTCTCCTCAAAGGCAATATAACAGGATCTCTGTTTAAAATGAGAGGAAACTAATCCAACTGTTTTGAAAATCACATTTATCCAACTTTTAGGTGGTTTTTTTATTTGACGATTCCAGATTCTCAGACGTTTTTACACATTTGTTGCACATTATATGAAACTGAGCATCAGTGTGATCTGAACAAAATTTTGACATTAATTTATATATTGTTTTTTTTACATGTTATAGACTTAAAGATTAATCTGTTAAATTAATTACAATCACATAGATCTTTCATTATTATAGTTGGTTATATTAAATGCTATAGAATGACAGAGACTCATGTTAAATCAAGGCTATAGAACAGTTAGTTTAATTGTGCATTGCATTGCGTTTGTGGAATGATTGTCCAACTGTTGTGACTAGTGCACAAATGTATGTACCGCTGAGGCTGTATACATTCTTGCTTTAAATATTAAACATAGTGAATTATTCACTACTTTGACCATAAAACATGTACGTATCAACATCTGGGTTTTCTTCATTTGCCGTTTTAACAAAAACTGAATTAGATCCAAATCAGTGAGAAGCAGCTGAGAGACGTTTTGGACAATAACGCGACAGGATGTCCCTGTGAAGAAGTGAAGAACTGTCCCGCTGATGCAATATAGCCGCTGTGCATAATTTTTTTTTAATTGGTGTTGATTGCAGAGAGACAGTTGATGATCACAACTTAAACTGCGTCTACAAAACAAGGACAGAAAGGCAAAAACAAGGAAATGAGAGGATTTAGATTCGCACTTTTTCAACTCTTTCCATATCCTTGAAAGAAATAAAATCAGACTTTTAAAGAGTCATTTGAACTTAAACCTAATTCTGTACTGAACGGTTACCACGGAGCTTGGTGAGAGGATGTGGTCTGGGTGAGGAGAGAGAACCCAATACAATGTGGCGTGGATTCAGATCAAGGGTCGAATCCAGAAGAATCTAAATGTGGGATTGTTGAGCCTTGGCGGAGGTACGTGTTCTCTGTCAGAATGAAGAGTGTGCAGTTCGTCCCTCGTCTCCCGGTAAAATCCGACATTTCATGCGTATTTGACAGAATCTGTGGCACACTCGGTGAATGAAGCGATCCTCTTCCCACCCCGATCCCCATACACTCTGCAAAGACAGCTAAGATTACAAGACACAGTTCACCGGGGCTCACTAATCATGCACTTCTTGGTTCAGGCTCAATTTAAGCTCCTAAAACACTAAAGGCATCAATATGCAGTCAGCACGGATGAGGAGGAATAATTCCAGGGACTCGGAGTAACATATTTAATCATCTAGGTTTCTGTTTTTTATCTAATATTGGAATCCCTAGTGAGTTTAATCTCACTGATGTTGATGTAAAAGCGATCTACATGTCTAGATGACTAAAAACTTTTCTTCTATTTTAGTGAACTGACTCTGTAACTTCTGTTTTCCGAATGTAATCAACAAAGACTCATAGGTTTCATGTGATAAATATTTCAGGGGTGTTTTCTATCTTCTTCTCATCTTCCATCGGACTTGTTTAATGCATGTAAAGCTACAGGAAGTAATCTCGACTCTCAACATGAGAAATAATGAAGCTTTCAGCTGCTCCTGTTTAGACTAAGATGTGAATGTGAGTAAACCTTGTTCTTGACGCCCGTGGGAAGTTGTTTCAGGGGCTGAGCATTGAGCTTGTGAGCCACACGGCTAACGAGGCCCAGTACAGTGGGCGCACTGGGAATCACGGTCCAGTAATAGTCTCAGGGGAGGGAGGAGGAGGTTTTGAGTGACGTGGGACAAAGTGGAGGGGAATGTAAGGCGACGAGAGGCAGGTTAAATCGTGATGACCTGCTCCTTCAGAGGTCGTTGGTGCTGTCTTCACTTCATGGACTGGAAAGGACTTCCTGGTTTGACGGCACATCCAGTGGAGTGTCCGGGCCACTTCCTCCTACTCGCTGGCAGTGAATTTGGTTATGCGACGTTTGCGACTCATATCCAGATCTTCATCCTGCTGATCGGAAGGTGGGACATCAGTTAGGGGACGAATAATCAGAATAATAATATGTATAGAATAACATTTAATCAGGTTATAAAGAAAAGTGCTTAAAGACTTCTACTCAATGGCACATTTGCTACTGCGGTACATATCTTAGGTTTTCTACAAGTAGATTCGTGAATGCATTTTCAGCACTATCCTGCTTGATATACCTGTATTTTCCTCGATTCAAATTCTATAAATTTGGTTGTATGTTTGTATTTTCTTGCTATTTAGTTTTAAAAAAGAGGTTAAACTGTCAAATATCAAACCTCAATAACGTTTCTTTGTCATAAGGGTTCGATAACAGCATCATCAGCCAATATATTGTGTTTAATTAATTGTTTTCTCCATTTTATCATGGACCCATATACAAATCCATCAGAAATGATTATTGCTCTTTAGATCCGATCATTTATAACCATTCATCCTTCAATTGTCTTAATTACAATCAGATAATTGGCTGCAGGCACCATACTCCATCTTCAATTCTCTGGACTGGACGCCTCCAAACTGTTTTCTCTAATTATCTCTTTACTCCAGTTTGTGTCTGAAGTACTAGAGGCTGGTGTGTATAACCGGGTGTGTATAAAAAACTTGTGTGATTGTTGTTTTTGGGGAGGGTTGAGGAACATTATTCAAGGTTTAATTGAGTTTGGCTTAACTCCAGAAAATACATCTATTTCTTACACGTAGCCGTACAACTCTCCTGAGCCCGGCCTCTTTACCAGAACCAACATTTTAGTTAAATTACGAGGGTGTGCAGTGTCTTCCAACTAATTTTAGAATAGATTTTATGATGTTATTGATAATTTTTTAAAGCAGCAGTTGAACTGGCTCCAGGACAAACATGTGCCAGGTATCTGAAACTGTGATGTGGAGACTAAAAAAATAAGAAGCTTAACATTCAATCTATTATAGAAGCACATTAGAGGTTAACATTTACAGTTTAACCTGAGATGATGCTTGTTTTAGACAAACACATTGTAAGCGCTGTGATTATTAGCTCCCGTAGTGACCACATGTACAAGTGGGGTTTCTCACTGTGTCACCAGTCTCCTCCCAATCAGTGTGCTCGCCGGATCGACTGTACAGCTCCATGTCGGACGGAGCGCTCTCCATCGCCTCCTCATCATAGTCGGTGTGGTAGTCGGACTCCTCTGATCAGGAGAAGGAGAAAACAGAACAATGTAGGTGAACATGTTCTTCTGTGAATACGTGGAGCCGACAATAGGAAAGAAGAGGATATCATGACTGGATGTCTCATTATGTTTCCCTTCAACTTGGTTTCTAAATATAATTCATGTATGTATGAAAACTGTTTCTATTTGAGGGTAAGTGCGTAATTTGAGTTGTTACATTTGCACAGGTGCCACTTTCCGTCCGCGTGTGTTACATCCTTTGTGTGTGTTCAGTGTACGCACATAATTGATATTCTAATTCTTTCTCTGCAGTGAGGCTGCAGCAATCCATTTCCTCTTCCATGTGAAACTGATGCGTTTGCTAATAGAGTGTGACAGGAAAACAAAAAAAGGCATCGAAGAACAAATGGGAGCGAGCAGTGGAAAGACAAACATGGGGGGGAAGTGGTGATAGTATCTCAAAAACACTGTGTACATGTTTGAGATAAAAAATGAACGGTGTGGCTGAGATACAGAATGTTGGAGTGTGTGTCAGTACGTTTATCATCCACCACAGCAGGTTTTACTGGCTCGATGCGAGACACGATTTCTGCCAGGTCAGTGAAGGAAGCGTTGGGACACGTCACCACCTGAAAGTCAAACACAAACACACATTCATTAGAAAAACACTGTTTGAGGAACTCTGAATCTGTGGGTATAAGCTAATGAACTGGTTCCATTGTGATGCAACGGCTGCCAGGTGTCAACACCTCGTCTGTTGGAACTGTTCATGACACTGAAATCATATGATGAAAGTATAAATAGAATTTTCTCTAGGACGAAGTGACAGAAGCGGATTATTTGAATGAAATCTTTTAGTCTCAGTTTCAGCAGCTTGGTGCAGATGTCTCGCACATTTTTTAACTGCTCTGATGTGAAACCTATACCAGTTTCAGTCAGGATATGAAAAACAAGACCGTACAAATTTCTTCCACAGCACGATGAGCTGCGTCTACAAAATGTAAAACACTATTATACCGATCATTAAAAGAAAGAGTAAAACAGACAAAGTTGTGATAAAGTCATTTCCTGTCGAGCACGTCTGATCTGAACTGGACTGGTTCCATTACTTTGACTCTTTAGTGAGTTTCATGTCCGGGTTTCTGCAGGTTTCAACAAGTTACATTTTAAAGTTAAAGACCAAGACTTGCAATGCAACTCAATGCATGATGGTATATATTGCTCGGATAGTGACAGTCAGCTGTACACACCTTTCACTGGGACAGCACGACAAAATACCAGCCATTGGGTTTGTTGCATTTTGTCACTTGATCACAACAAACTCGCCCTTTTTGTATGCAAATCTCTTGATTTTGTGCGACACTGTTGAACATACAGAGCTGGGAAACATCCCTCACGGGGAAGCGATGCATTATCTCCCCTGAGAGTTGTACCCTACAGTCGGTGGCATCTGAAAATAGACGAACACTCATTATCCGCCTATGTGGGATGGCTATTGTTTTAAAGAATGAGACGATTTATTTATAAAACAGTCTTTTCGTTTCCAATCTGCGACTATAACTGCAGCTCCACTCTTCTCTCCACTGTTGTTTAGGTGCATCTGTTAGTTTCTTGTCAAGATTCCTTTGTCTGGATTCCAACATCATCCTCTTTCTATTTTTGTTTAAATTGGGGGCAAATGTTTCCCAAGTCTTCATCATTCTGTCTTTTGTCTTGTTTAGTTAGTCCTTTTTGTTTTTCTTTGACATTGCTGAGGGACAAATCTGCTCTACGGTGAATTTCCCTGTATTTAAAGAGCTGACGGATTCATAGCTTTATTGTTGTAACTTTATCAGCAGTGTGGAAATGAAATATGAGGATGTGAACAACACACTGTGGTCGACTGTGAGGATATATTTTAGAGAAGGTAGCACTGAGATAAAAATGGTACCAGTGTAGTGAAACCATTTGGTCGACTACACATGCAGAGAATGCCAATGAGAAGACGGATCATGAGGAAATGAGAGAGAATGTGGAATCTGTCTGGAGGATGTGGGACATTTTACTTTAGTAGTCTGTTCAACCTCATATTACATTAAGCCTGCAAGAACACTTTCATTTCTCTTCAATGTACTTTTTTCATTGGTTGTAATAATGTAAGCAAGGGTTATTGCTGGGGATACATAACTTTTAAATTAAGGGTAATTATTGATAATGAATTGAACGTCTTGCAGAATATCGTGATTTCTGGTGATGATGCGACATCTGGTGTATAGAAATGTTATTATAATGCTTAACTTGCTGGTTTTTCTTGAAATCATTTCCAGTTTTCTTTGAGTGCAGCTGAAACTGATTCACTCTTCTTTAGTCATGGGTCTTAAGTTACATCTCACTCTCCAAAACTTGCTGGAGTCAAAGGCGACACAGGAAAACATGGAGGCGACATTTCCATCTTAGGTCTAACTTGAAATTAACATTTAATGAGAAAATGGATATAGGATATAGTCTCGATTGACAGAGAAAACTAGGAAACCCTGTTTTAAACGGCAGCCTCACAATCCACCACTAGCAAAAATAGTCTGTAAAATTCTTTCTTTGAAATAGCCAGTTTCTTGCAGAATCTTTTAAAAAAGACATTTATTGAGTACAAGTTCACCAAATGTTCCATATTCCTAATTTTAACACAGGCTACAGGCTGAACCTCTGATATTCAGCCTCGAAATCTGGTGATATTTTTTGTTTGTTTTGTTCATTATTCAGAGACATTTCGGCAAATCTAAATACTAAAGTATGGCCAGGGCTCTATCGTTGCTTCACATTGAATTAACCTTAATGACTTTCTTATCACATGTTCTACAGCATTCCCCTTCATCCTTACACTGTTCTTGCTTTGGGTGTTGTGGAAGTCCTCCTGGTGTCTGTCTTTCAACATTTTCTCCACCACTCCGCTGCGAATCCAAACATCAAACACAGTCTTGCCGTGCTGGTATCCCACCTCCTACGTCGCCCAGACAAACAAAAACACTCACACATCAGTATCCTGTTCTACACCAGAGATTTTGAAAATATAATGAATTCCGAGTATATTGTGGGAGTGAAATACATTTTATCATAACAAAGTTAGGAAACGGAACAAAAGAGCTTTCAGCTGAGGAGGAAACAAAAAAGAAGAATCACAAGTGTTCTCAAACTTACCGAAATCTCATCAAACTTTCCAAACTCCAGAGTGCGGTATCTGTCGATTGGCGGCCTGATGTACTCGCAGTAGTCGCTGTTCTTCACCAACTCCAGCTGCCTCACGCAACACACGTAAGCCAGCCGCGTCTGAATCTCTGCCATGTTCAACACCTGAGACCACGAGTGTAGGGATGAACAAACGTATCACCGATTTAAATACACACACCTCCAAAGATATCCTCATTGTTATTCATGGGACTCATTTATCTGTAAGACACATCCCTGCACAGTATGTTGCATCTTTGTATTTAATCAATCCATTACCTTTACTCTCTCAGCTAGGGGGTTGAGGCGTTTCCATAGCAGCCACCAGCCTGAGAGTGAGTCGCCATAATTAGTGAGGTTGGTTTCATCCCTGCTGCCCACGTCAATAGCAATCACCACTTTGGCCCCCATGGAGCACGCCACATCAGCTGAGAGGAGAAGAGACAGATGGCAGGACGGGGAAACAAGGAATGTGTTGTTAAAAAATGTAATCAATCAAATAAACATATGAATATAAAATAATTTTAAGTATATAGGGAAAAAAATGGTAAACGAGATATGAAGTACGATGAGTAAAAAGACTGAAGCAGCTTTCAGACATGCCCAAAAGTCTGGACATTGTATTTGTGTGTCCTAGTCAGTTGTTCAAGACATTTTCCAGAAACGTCTCCTGCGACCCCTGGTAAAATATCTGGAAAATGTCCGAGTGAGCCCTGTGTTGGTGCGTTTGGGCCAATACATTTTCCAGAATTCATGTCTGCAAAAAGCTTCAGTGTAACCAACCGGGCAGGTTGTTGATGTAGCCTCCGTCCATCAGCAAGTGTCCATCTTTGGGGTCGCAGAGAGGAGGGAGATACCCAGAGAGAGACATGCTGGAGCGGACGTATCGCCACAAAGAGCCTGAAACAGCAAACAGTTATATACCTATTCAGCAATACATACTTAACTGATAATTCTAATAATAATTAAACATGAATGGGACTAAAGAGAGGGTAAGTTTATCTGAGGGGACAGAAGATATCTGAAATAATAACAGAAACTATCTGCAGGGCCAAATACCACTTGAGTTTTAAATATCTTCTTTTTGGGTGACCTACCGTCAGTGTGGACCCTCATGGTCGAGGCAGTGATGTCAGTGGTGATGTTGAAATACGGGATCCAAAGGTCCTGCGTACACAAAAGGTTACATCCAAACAGATCAACATAATAAGTGGACGATACGTTCACTAGTCCCTTCTTCACATCGTTATCTCCTGAAACATTCACTCCGATTCTGTCAGGTCCCTAGTCAAAGCTCTCTCACCTCGATCTGTTTACTCTTGAAGACGTTGCTGATGCTGGTGTTGAAGGCAGCTCCGGAAAACATGGAGGTGACCGGGTATGTTAAATCCAGAATCTTCTTATACACTGATGTCATTTCCTGCAGGGGAGAGAAATGAAAGGTCAAATGTTTTGTTTTCATTGTTCCACACAACTGCAGAATGTCCCGTTTCATCATCTACAAAGCACATTTAGTCATTCAAAACGTAATTTGATGCAAAAGAAGATCTGATGGTCTGTGACATTGTTTTTAAGGGCCTTGTACGAGTTGTTTTCATTATAACAACAACCTCCTGGTGTGTACACATGCTTTTATTAGTTTTTCAGCAGACTCACTTATTTTGCTTTTAAAGTGAACAGAAGATAACTCAGATAGTTTTATCGCATGTTTCATCCAAAACACAATAATGATTATTTAAGATTCTTAGTAAAACCCTTCTGAAACATGCGCCTGACGCATCAAACTTTCTTTTCCTGTTAAACTAGTGAAAGTGGATTTGCACTCGGCCTTAAAGCACTTGTGCCATGTGCTTTGGACCATGCGTTTAGGTCATTAAAACAGAGCCCATTCTTTATTGCAACAGTGGCTCTCCTAATTTAATATTAAAAGGAGCAGCGACTCAGCCGGCTGCTTCTACAGGGACTGTTCAGAACCAAGGACAAGGCCGGAGGAGGAGGGGCTGGGTACACTGAGGGAGGACGAATCCGACTCTGCTCTGCCTGCAGACCTGCACACAGAGCAGGTGTCTCACATGGCTCCATGGATGGTCACAGTATTACAAAACCTGAAGAGCATCACAACTAAAAAACTAAAAAGGCTCTATTCTTGAGTTTTAATGAGAAAATCATCAAGCGCTGAATGAACAACACTAACTCATCACATTTGATGGTTAATCAGCACAGCACGGTTCATTATACAGCAGAGTTAGCTTCAAAATATTCCTCCCTAAGAGAGGCTGGGGCGTGTGGAGAAGGAGCTGTTGAACTCTGCTCCTCTTCCCCAAAAACTGAATTCTGCTAATCTCCAAAATTAAATTTGTCACAATTAGTTTGAGGGATTTTAGAGTTAATTAGAAAATGACACGTAAGGAGAAAATGCTTGTAGCTCGTCTGTCGAGGATGCATGATGCTGTGCAATATCCTGAAAATGTTTGGTCAAGGTCAATAAGTGTTAACAGCCCCTGTCTTTCTGGAAAAACTCCCCCCAAAATACTGAGTTTAAACAGTGACGAGAAGAGATGCAATATGAGATGCATATCAAACTGCCCTTGACTCTTAATGTTGGGTCTATTACAAGACTAGAGTCGTGCTGTGTCAGCTGCGTTGACTCTCACCATTGCCCATTCTTTGGCCCTCATCCTCATGCGGCTGTGGCTGCGGTCCTCAGCATATAGTGCCCCCATTAGGGACCCGATGGAAGTGCCGCCAATGAGGTCTATCGGGATGCCGGCCTCGCTGAGAGCTCGCATGACCCCCACTTGGGCACAGCCCCTGAGCAGGAGAGTGGAGAAAAACACGGGGAAGAAAAGAGAGAATTTAAGGTTTTGACCAAAAAGCCTGAGATGTACCAGCGAGCAATAACATTAAGGAGATAGAATGACAGTGACATTTAAAACACCCATTAGGCCTTTGTTACCTTGCTCCTCCTCCTCCTAGAACAAGGGCGATGGCATTGCCCGTGAGGACGCGAGCCAGGCGGGAGAAGTCAGAGTGTCGGTCTGCTGGCTTCTCAAACACACGCTGATACAGCTCCAACTGGGAAAAAAAGGAAATTACTGTCATAAAAGTAGGGAGGAGGAGTGGAAAAACAGGTAGGAATAAAATTAATGACAAAACAAATATGAAGATGTTAAATAAGATGCCAAGAGGCTCAGAGGGGGACGGCCAGAAGGGGATAGAGATCAGAAACACCATGTTTCATTCCTACCAGTTTGGGCAGACTCCTCTTAGAGAAGACCCTTCGGGGACAGGAGAGGTGAAGGTGTCTGGAGATCCAGCTTCGCATGTTCAGCCAGTCCACAGTTCCTTTGGGCTGGGGGCCGTCTTCTCTGTGCAACAGCACCAGCTGCTTCTGAGCACGTACTGCACTTCCCTCTAACATGCGCTCCAGCTGGAGGAAAAGGCATCGGGCACAGATTTTTGACAACGTTTATTCTCCACACTTCTCTATAGAGGGACTCCTGCTTGCACAGATGAAATAATGAGCACCAGCCCCCAAAAAATAATGAAAACTCCAGACCACACTGAGTATAAGTGTGGGGCCACATCAGCAGTGACGTGTGATATCAATTTCATGTTTATGCTGAGTAATAATTTAAGCTGTTCTATCAAAGAAGAGGGAGTAATTCCAGAAGTTATAATGAAAGTTACAATTATACCTGAACAGCTACATGTAATTATATTTCAGAATCTTAAGAAGCACGATGAGTGATAATAGCAAAAATATGAAGATTACTTGGTTGATTAATTCTCAATACATTTTATTATATTTGTAATTTCATTCATTTTATTTTTTCTGTTGCAATTCCCCAGCGGGTGATTTTATTATACAAGGCTCTTGAATGAGCACAGTAATATAAAAAAGGTTAAAAGGTCACATCTGCCACACAGTGAACTTGCCCTCTGCTAGAGGTGTAGTGTATGTGAAAGGTGTGGCGATGTGTGTGTGTATGTGTGTGTGTGTGTGTGTGTGTGTGTGTGTGTGTGTGTGTGTGTGTGTGTGTGTGTGTGTGTGTGTGTGTGGTGTGTGGTGTGTGGTGTGCGTCTGTGTGCCCTGAAAGATAAAATCAACCCTGAGCAATGACTCATTCTGTGCCTAACCTAATATTGATCCATCTTTCCATTTTTCCCACCATCTCCCATTATACAGGCACCCATCCCTTTCCTTCCACTGCACCCATTTCTCCACATGAAGGCAATTACCTGTCTTTCAACAGCTAGACATGCACTCACTTTCTCTGCAGCCCCGCCCGCCACTCTTTCACAACATCCACCCACCCTTCAGCTCATTCCTCCCCACGCCAAAAGGTCAAATATAAACCATTAACCGCCCGTGCGACCAGCATGTTGGTTAACCTCTGGGTTTAACCATTATTCATGAGGGAAATGACTTTTAATCAGAGCAGACAGACCTGCTCTCCCAACAATCGTCCGCATTGGTGGTTTTGGTCTTCTTATGGTATTTTAAAACAAAAAAAACGTGGTTCTAGTTACTCAAATTTGAGGATTGGCTCCTTTCCTCTGATGCACAATTTTTTTTTAGATCTTTGTTATAATTATAAATGACTTGTTCAACACCTCACCTCCCCGACAGCAGGGTCCTGCTCCCCGATTCCCACAATGATGATGCAGTCGGCCTGACGGATGCACCGCTGTGTCCACGGCGTCAGAGTGTAGTCAGTCTGGTAAAGAACTATACGATGGAGGTCTTCCTGTTGGCCCAGCCAGCTGGACAGACGGTACTCATGGACGCTGAAGAGGAAACAGAGTCTATTAAAGCCTGGAGGCATTGGTTGCTGGCAGCACACAGATCAATATTGCTGTTGTGCCAATAAAGCATACTTGAACACAATTTAATCAATGAGTCACAAAGGCCAAAGAAAATAAAGTGTTCCAAACAGCAGTAGGACAGATGAAAAGATGTTTACATGTTTGTTCAGTACCATAACCACTGCTGAAGAGAACCTCTGCCACAAACATACCTGTCGAGTGCTGCAACTCCAAGTTGCTGTTTGATGACTTCACTCGTCAGCAGAAGAGTGGGGCCTGTATGGTGAAGATCAAAGCCGTTATTGTCAATCACTTTAATCCATTTGACTTAAAACAGGTGACGTGTCTAAGATGCTATGAAAAAATTGGATTTGTTCAAATAAATACAAAACAGCCTAATATTCTCAAAGTAGCTTCTTTGATTGTTCCATTCGGTTTTTTGATCTATGACATAAACTATTTCTAAAGATTGAGAACAAGACGCCTCTCCAAAAGTGAAACCATAAATACCTCCTCCTCGTTAGTAAAAGGGACATGGACGAAACCAAGTCAAAATACATACATGTCTCAAAGATGGTTTCTGTCATTTTAGGTAGTTCCTATCACACTGATGTTTTTTCACGTGTTCATATTTCCCGTAGGTTTGGTTTTAATGAGTTCATTGTTGCAATAAAAACAGGATGAAACGTCGTCATTGAGAGATGGAAAATGATCACCGTCTTAATTTGTACCTATTGCGATGAGCGCATGCTGCAGCTCCAGGGTGAAGGCAGTCAGAGGGACCTCCTCTGAAACAGGAAGGACGGTCACAGTTGAGAGGTTGGATGCTTGGTTCCCTGCGTCCCATTTACTGCCGGGAGTGTGGACCGCCAAACTGCGAGCTGGAGACATGAAGAACAATATAAGACAAACCTCGCCCAACATAACCAGTGGGACAATTTTAAGTGTTGGATGAGACACGGTGTGTTGACAGATATAATGACATAATATACAAAACATTCCACATGCAGAGGCACACACTTGTCAGAGGACCGTTGACCTGCTGGTGGAGGATCTTCTGTCCCAGTAGGTGGATCAACCTGGTGACAACCTGAGGAAGCAGCTCTGTGTTATTCATCAGACACACAGCCATGCTTCCTTTTGTGCAGCAAATTACATTTTGAAAAAAATATTTTTTTGATAGAAATTGTAGGGAGTTACACAAATAACCTTGGGCTGATAATTAATCAAGGCCATTTTCCAAGCTATTGTAAATTACTACACAGACTTGATCTATTAAGAAAAAAATTAAATGGGTTGTGTCCGAATTAAATGAAATACTGGAGGTTGGCCCTGCCTGTGGGAACTTCCTCTTGATGGAGCTGAGAGCGCCCTCCGGTAGCTTGGCCAGCTCAGAGTCCCGTACAGCGTGCACGGTGGTGGCTCGGTTCTGATGGGTCAGGGCTTCGACCTGCAGACAAAAGAGGGACACATTACGTTGTTTATATAGTCAGAAAACAAAAGGGCGGAAAATAAATCTCTAAAGTCTTTCTTAAAGACTGTGATTGCAACATGTAATGATGTATTTTCAAAAAAAAAAGCTTCACATAAAGATAACAAACCCCATTTCATAAAAAAAATGTCATTCCGTTTTCTGTCCGTCATTTGCTGAGCCTCGCTTTGCCACTTGCAAACATTTCAGAGTTAACTTCAAGTCAAAAGAAATTAATTCATCAAGACGCTATAAATAAAATCTCATCATCAACACTTGACGTCAACGCAGAAGTACTAAAAATATGTCTCTGCATATGAGACACCTTTCTAACAACCTTTCTCCCACAGAAGTCACGACGACTGGTTCCCTTCTCCAGGTAACAGTAACCATAGCATCCAGCAACCTCGCTTTTATTGCAGACGTTGTGGCAGAGACCAGCCGGTGGAGGAAGAGCAACAGTGACTGTTTCACGTGGTTTATTCAAACTGGCAAACCAGTAGGTATTTTTAGATGTAAACCCTTTAAGGACCAGCATTGGGAAGTATATGTTCAAGTGTTAAATATGTTATAACAGAAACAGACAGATAAACAGAATTTCGTCTTACAAGACGAAAGACCAGAAATGAGGAGACCGCTGCTGTTTGCAAACTCACACTCCCTCTAACAGACTGGAATGTAAAAACATTATTTAAGAATAATATATGTAAGGTGACTTTGTTAATGCAGTCTTATGTAGGTGTTTCATTCAATGTGTTTCATTTACTGCTCCTGTCTGTGCTGGTCTACTCCGGAAATTCCCGCTTCCTTCCACAGTCCAAGCACATGCAGACTGGGGTTCGGTTAATTGGAGACTCTAAATTGCCTGTAGGTGTGAGTGTGACCATGAATTGTTGTTCCTGTAGGTTCGGCCCTGCGATACGCTGGTGACCTTTCCAGGATGTACCCCTCCTCATGTCAGCTGGGATTGGCTCAAGCTCACCCCTGCGACGCTCACAGAATAAGGGCCTCAGATAATGGATGGATGATTTATTTACTGGCAGTAGCAAATGCTTTGAAAGTAATGACCAACTACTGTTAATTAAAAAACCTTCTGTTATACACAATCAAAAGTCAGCACTGTTATTGCTGATCTGTCATCAACATTTATGAGGATACTAGAGGTAGATATTCATAGTCTTCCACCCGCTTTCCACCATCTGTCCTTTGCCCTCCATGGTCCTTACCTCTCCAAAAAGGTCACCGCGTCCATACTCTTGTATCAGCTCCTTCTTGCCGTCCTCTTTCATGATTACAGAGCGAAGTCGGCCACTCAGTACTATGAACGTACTGTCGGATTTCTCTCCCTGCCTGAAAAAAAAGACAACTTGAATCCACCGTATATCTGTAAACAAGCTTGTGACCCAAAACCAGACTTTAGCTGCCTCCACTGTTGACCCATTTAGAATGGATATAATAAAAAACTCCTGCTCCTACATGAATGCAGTAGTGTTTTTAAAGTTGTCCGTGTTTTGTGAAAGAACATTTTTACAACGCCATCAGCAGAATACCTGTAGACAGCCCTGCCAGCCTCCACGGCCATCCAGTCGAGAGCGAAATCTATTTGTCTGACAAAAGACGACATCCTCTTCACCACTGTGTGAGCAACATTCAGCACAACTTTTGGCTCCACACGCATTATCCTGAGGAAGAGACAAGAGTCAAGAGTAAAAAGGGGGTAAAAGAAACCCAACAGACCGTTATAATTGTTCTTTTACGGTTTTGTCATCTTAATCCGACAGTGTTTTGCATGGATGAGTGTGGGCCCGACTGACTCATAGAAGTGGGTTTTGGAAATGGAGAGGAAGCTGCAGTCTCGCTGAGTTTTGACAGTGAATATGAGGGGCTCTCCTGTCAGGACAGCTAGTTGGCCAACAAGCTCCCCAGGGTGCGTCACAAACAGACACGTCTCTTCTTCGCGGTCAATCATCCGCTGGTAAACGTGGAGCATTCCGGAAATCACAAACTGGATGCTCACCTCCTAAAGCGCAGAGGAGAGAAACGTCAAATGTAATAAACAATCATTATCAAAGCCTGCCGTCAGTACTAACAAGTATCAATAACCAATAGCGAAAAATGTGTTGAGAAACAACTGAAACACTCTTGACGTGGTTCTGACCTGGTCTCCCTGACGAGCCACCACAGAACCTGCTTTGACTTGTTGAAGCGTGACTCTGCCCTCGAGCAGAGTCGGATCCTGCAAAAGGAAAAATATATTCAGAATATGTGCTTCTTATTGGCAAAAATACACTGCTCTCTATTGGTGTAGCGCTGCCATCGGAATGTGTCACATTGCTCAACATACTGTACAAGCAGAATGAATATGATCTTTGTTTTTGCAATGATGTAATCCCTGGCATATTTATACCAGTTGATATGAATTCTCTGCGATCAACCTCCCACCTGCAGCTGCATGATTCCCAGCAGGTCTCTCTTAGCGGCCTGGAGGATTGTGCTGCTCTTACTGAGGTGGATGGCATCAGACTGCCCCCCACTGTCTGTGTAGTGAAACACTGCAGAGGGCGTGGGCAGCATCGTCACCCTCTTCTTCAGACTGGACTAGAGACACAGACATAGGAGCGAGACTAATGAAGATGAACAAGACAAGCAGCACAGGATGCAGTGCATGCTGGGATATGATGTTCCATCTTCAATTCTAAACTCTGCCGTCATGGCAGCGGGACTTACCTTCTGAGTCACAGGACTGGATGGAGGCTCATCTATCGTGACTCGAGCTCGTTCACAAGCCATGTTCAGGTCATTGCCTGTGAGCAGGAGGGTTATGAGTAAGCATATCTGTGTGGGTCCTTATTTTCAGATCAGCGACGGTGATACATTTGTGCAGGAAATGAACACAGATGACATTTAGTGATTGTTTCTGCCCCAGACAGTGTCTCACCTGTGCAGTCGGTGGGCATGCTGATGGCCCGCTGCCTCCTGTAGCTGTTTGATGGGCTTTCTTTCCCACCATCTGTTTAATGTTAAGTGACACACCAACATTGGATCAATTTCAGCACAACACAGAGCACAGCTTTAGGTGTGCGTTTAGTATACGTTTTAAATGATATGCGTGTGTGTGACTGCAGGACCTGATTCTGCAGTGCCTTCCATGGTCCCAGCAGGTAACTCGTCCTGAATGTGAACCCGACGAGTCATCTTCCCAGAATTTGCCTCAGCCATAACACTGTTTATGTTGCATAAGGGCACTGCCTGGTTGTCCTGTTGATTAGGCAACAAAACAAATCAGTTAAAGGTCCACATTTCAGTTAGTTCTGGCCTACAGTTACATTTGCAGTCAAACAATACATATGTATATACACAATAAAGGCAATAGAACAGAATCATAAGGAGGCCGAAACATTAAGTTCACTGGGTTTTGGCCACATTACACATTTCTAGAAAGAATAGGTATGGGAGATGGTGGTTTGGTTTGAATAAAATAAATAAATTGGTGCCAGTTGTGCTCATAACAACAGATCAGTGATACCCTCCAGATGATGACATTACATTCATGTTAACATTAAATGGTATTTAATGTATTACATATTTCAGGATGTTAGGAAACTTATAACTACAAACATTCAAAATGAATAATTGTAAAGCCTCAAAAAAAAGGAAAAGTGAAGTTTGACATTTTCCCAAAAATGACAACATGAAAGAATATTTTTGCTGATAATAAAGTCAGAGAAAGCTGCTGTCCTCCTGTTTTCTGTGGAGGGGTTCTAATCATTTATATTAATTTTCACTGAGTCTTTATGAAGGACTGAGTTATGATGCTGTGCTTAATGTTGTGTGAAATTAGCTTGCATGTGTGTGGCCAAGTGTTTGTGTCCTCCTGTGCTTGTTTATGTACAAATTTATAATGACTGGTGCTTTGGTATTCAACAAGAGCCTCTCTGTGTGACAGTGTGCGAATACCCACAAATTCCTGTGTACTAATTAACTTCCCTCCTACCGGATTGAAGAGCTCAGTTGTCAGGCCCAGATAGTTATGCAACGCCAAGAAGGTGACTCTCTGCAGGCGCACCATTATTATCTGCAACACACCCAGATAAACAGAGCAGAACATATACATCAAACTGTGGTTACATCTAAATGAGATTAAAATATTGGTGTTTTATTTAGCGACAGGTTAAAGAGAGTTTCGTCTCAGTGCAAAATAAAATGCTGCACACTGGTCATCCATGTTAATGCAACCAGTTACCTGAATGACGCGCACGAGCGTCTCTGGGTATTTCTTGAAAACTGACTCAAAGGCAGACGCAGGTAAACGTAATATGGTGGAGTGGGTTGCAGCTCGGGCTGACACAGTCTTATATGGAGCTGGATAACCCTGAAAAAACACAAGAGAAAAACAGTTCGAAAATAAGCACAGTCACTTAAACTTTGTAACTGTTGATCAACACCTTATTGGATTTGCACATGGAGTAATCATTTGGACTGAGACAGTTTTACCTCTCAAATTTAATCATATATATAAAAATGGAATTATTAGAGTGAAGTACGATGTCAGCAAAACGTGTGTCTGTTCTGTTCCTGAAAGAGGCAGCTTCAAAACTTGTCATCGAAATGGCTGAACAAAGGACAGTGTGACTGAACAGGAAATTGAAACCTAACAATGCAGCCCCTGAGCAGAATGTGAGGGCAATACATAAACAAAAGAATTCAAATTAATCCGATTGAGATGCATGGGTGGAAGTATAAGCTGTGGAGAGAAGAGACGGAGTAGTGACGCAAGACAGATCAGATGACGGAAGGAGATGAAGTTGCCGGATGTGAAGATGGAGGAGAAATAAAGAGCTCACAGTGATGATGTCCAGGATGCTGAGCAGGCTGTGGACACTGTCTCCTGGATGCACATCCTTCACAACTGGCTCTGTACCATCCTGAAGAAAATACACAAATACAAGAAATTACACCAACAACAGGATTGATCCAAACTTAAGTTCATGGGGCCCAACTTCCTCGAATCCCATTATGTAACTATGTTGAGTCAGTGTTGGTATGTATGCTGAGAGGAAGGTTCACATTCCTCTCACTAACCCGATTAGCTTTTATCATCAGCCATGATCTTAGTGTCGGAGAAACGCTTGTGTCTTTGTGTCCACACAGTTTTTCTTCTGTAGGAGACTTTAACTCCCTGACCTGCGTGACCCTTTAAGAAGGATAATGTTTTCTGCTGTAATAGAGTCAGTTCCAAAGAGGAGGAACGTTTACCTTTTCTTCAACTCTGCTATCAATCTTTGTGTTTTCATTTTTATGCCTTTTGAGAGGGTGCATTTGATTAATAGTTTTCTACAAGTTCAATTGAGAGTTCCTTCAAGGAGCAGAGATTGATGTCACCTGAGTCTTCTTCTTGGTGACATCTGGGTCAGTTGTACAACAAGCTTCCAAGTATGTTTTCTCTCGTTTGGTTTTGCCCAATCAGCAGCAACATGTACAGCATATAAATCCCACCATTAAAAAGACTGCACACACTGGATTCTTAAATTCTGTACTTCCTGCATGTCTATCCTTCTCACTACTGATCATCCTAGTGTACAACAACAAACTATTAAACATGTCTCAGTTATACATTCTTATCATACACAATGGGACCCAATGTATAAAGTGAAAGAACCACAATATGACCCAAAACCCAATGAATTTGGTTTGATAAGGTTAACTGAAAAGCATGCGATGTACATACGCTCTCCTGGATACAGAGCTCGAGTCGTCCATTCTGCACCACGTAGATGCTGTCGTCATCGTCTCCCGGCCTGAACAGACCTTCGCCTTCCTGCAGCTCGATTGACACCATGTGTCGACACAGCTCCAGGAACAGGGGCTTCTCAAAATGTCCCAAGACCCTACAGCAAGTTGTAGAAAAAAAAAAGGTTATGAAAAACCCTCTGAAGAGGCTAAATCTGTGGCAAAGGTTTTGTTACTCTACCTGACATTCTTCAGCATGTAGAGGACCTCAGAGGGCAGGTTGGAGCTCTGCACATCAAACTCTGTGAGATCAGCCTCCAGCAGTGAGGGAGGGGGTTCCTTGGGCTGCAGGATGGGAGGGTCTTTACGGATCCGAAGGATTCTGTTGAAATGAAAAAAAAAATAAAAAATTAATTCCAATAATCAAAATGCTAAATTTTCTTTAGTTGCACGTGGACAATTTTAAATAAGGATTGATATACATACTTGCGAGCTATGCTTAGGACTTTGGTTCGTTTGCGAATGCGCTGCGGCTGCTTTGATACTGAGGTGGAGGTGGGGGGGGGAATCAACGACAACGTCTGGACCTTACAAACAAAAACAAACATTTAAAATCACATTTATTGCAGACAAACAAACATTTTGGGTATATAGAAAACTTGATTTAAGGAAGATAATGTTAATATGAGGATCTGTGCTCAATACTACGCTTAGATGGTCCGTCTTTCTGTATTAGTGTGAATGACATTTATGTTAAATATTGAAATAGGGCCGGTGGAGAAAGGAGACTTAATTTCATGCAAGATAACACTACTCTGCCATGGGGGAAAAAAACATTACATTTAGTTTTATGGAGAGAAAATTTGGATTCATACAGCACGTCTAGTGACCATAAAGGTCGACTGTATTTACATAAAATGTGAATCTATCAGACTGCAAGTGTTTGTGAGTGTGTGTAAGCCAAAAAAGGAAATGGAGAAAACCTTTCGTATGATCTTCCTTCCATAGAAGAGCACTTTATCTCGTTTCCTGAAGCGATACTGAGGAACACCAGGCTGTTGTTTACCTTGTGACGGAAAATGCATATAGATGTGTTAAGATCACATTTTGAAGAAAACTGAAGACGATATAGATACACACACACACACATTTCCCTAAAGAGTCTCATCACTTGAAGTACAAAAGACACAAAATAAATATAGCAGCTAGGGTGGGGAGATGTCCAGCCACCAAATTGGCATTTGATGATACAGCAAAACATCACAATAAGGGTGGAGGAGTTTCAGTTTTACCAGGCTTAGAAACGAACAATTAGTTTGAAAGACTCACGGCCAAGCTTGTATCTCCTGTACAGGAAGAGGACCACGATGCCAATCATTGAGACGGCAACTGCAGCTCCTATCAGCACACCAGTGAGCTAAAAGACAGATAAGAGCATCACAACCACAGTATGGTCACATGATAGGGGAATGCAGTGGAGTTGCACACAGAACATTAGAGCTGCTGGTTTAATAATCATTCAACATCCAAAGCTGGGTCCCTGTTAGATATGATGTAATAATTCTAAGCAGGTTTTGTGCAAGTTGTAGGTTTACAAATGATGACAAAAATCACAGTACACCCTTAACCACTTCTCGAGAGCGATCAGGACATGAAAAGTACACAAAAGGAACTGAATCTGTTTATTAAGCCGTTTCATGTGAAAACCGCTGATTTGCCAGAAAACTTTCAACACAAAACCTCTGAGCTGCAAAGCACAAAAAGCTCCGTACTAAGAACAACCAACAGCAGCAATGTCCTTAATGACCAGAAGAGAAGCAGTTCCAGTAAACACATTAGAGAAGTGAGTGTGATAAATTATTTCTAGTATGAGAGTATGGCCCTTAAAGGATGTTATAAAAACTTGTAAAGGCCCTTGACAGGAAACCACTTCTCCTGCTCTATTTAAAAGACAAACGCAGGCTGCTTTGCCAAAGTCGACTGAAACTCAAAACCATAGTTACAACACTGAAAAACATATTATCAATGTTTAAAGTCCTCACTTACAAAATATGAACAGATCACATTTTACCTCTGGGTTATGCCAAAGGCTTGTTTGAATTTGAAAAATAGTAAAACACAATAGTCGGTCGTGCAATAAAATGAAACTTGATCTTGACGGTCTTCAGCTATCAGTCATAGAACAATAAAACCTGCTTGACTCTAACTAATCAGAGGCATGGGCCAATATGTTGGATCAGTCAACATGTGCCACACAGCAAACTGTACAGGGGATATAATGCGTCTTTACTAATCGACCATCCTTTCCTCACCCCTCAGGTCACACTCCAGCTGACTGAAAACAAACATTCAATAATTAGAGTATTCCATACCATGGTAGTCTGCATCCTCTCTTCCACAAACTGCTGCACTCGAGCGCTGATTTCATGTTTGCTGTTCAGTAGCACCTACAAACACAAGGTTGGGTTGGCACAATTTCTTGAATCCAAACAATAATTTGAGGCCCTTTTATGGGTGCTCAAGCAGTATAGCATTACAATACATTATATCCTTATAGTATAAAAACAAACAGTATTGGTTATGCAGACAAATGGTCCTAGTCAGGGTTTTATGTTGTGTTTGGATTAATATCACAGCTGCATGAATGTGTGTGTTGCATTTAACTGCTGTAGAGGTTGTGTTAATTGCATCCTATTCTGTATTCTATCATATGTTTGTAGCATGGCTGTCTTTGAGAAGCACATATCTCAAAAGAAAAGTCATAAAAACAGCTTTCTTTTTCCAAAGGAACACATCAGCCTTCAAGAACATTTAGTTAAATATCGAGACAGCCCATACTAATTGTAGTGGCCTCCTTAGACATTTCCTAAAGCTAATTGTTATTGACTTTACTAACAAAGCAATTGTTCATTCAGGACATGTACAATAGCCCTCGTCAGCATTCTGATTAAGTTGCTGCTGAAGGTCACATTATGTGAAACATTTAGTTTGCATTCTGTGTACAAAGGCCTTCAATGAATTTGTCATTGCTGCTCCCTTCATCTCTACTGGAAATTTTCTTATGTAGAAATACTTCAAACATTGACACACTTTTCCATTATGTTACAAACTGTTTCTTCTAATCAATGTGGTCAATAACTTTTATCTTGATGTTCTCAGTTGTATCTACTTCACTTCTGTCCATCCTGGGAGAGGGATCCCTCCCACGTGACCCTTTCTGAGGTTTCTATGTTTGTTATCCCTGTTAATAGTTATTTTGGTAGTTTTTCCTTTCTCTTACTGAGGGTTAAGAACAGAGGATGTCACACTTTAAGCCCTGTGAGACAAGTTGTGATTTGGGGATATGGGCTCTACAGATAAAATGTGAAATGTAAAACTCATATTTCATTCAAGCAAGTTATTGAACTATTATCATCATCTCAAGTGGAAAGCATTAACGTATTGAGTGTTATCAAGTGAAATGTGTGATTTAACAGAGATTTAAAAGCTGTGAGGCACCACAGGGTTCTGTATTCATTGTCTGCTGGTTCTCACAGGATTGACTTACTGAAGTGGCCCATTTGCACATGTCTCCATCATCGTCGCCTTGGCAGCCCATCCTGAAATAGGACACTGCTTTTTTATACAGGTATACAACTGAGGGTAGCATTTCATGGAGGAGATGGAGGAGGATGAGGAGGAGGAGGAGGAGGGGGGTTGTAGGGAAAAGAGGAAACTCTGAAAACAAGAACTCAGTAAATTAGCAGCATTACGACAAACACCTTCATATTCTGACTTCCTGTCTGAGTCAAACAACACGACACAACAAGTCGAGCTACGGTGTTTAGCCCACGACACAGTAACATCATCAGCTGGCGTTGAATTCAATTGGTTAGTCAACACTCTCTCAACGTTAGCCATAGCATCACATTAGCCTCGGCTACACTAGCTAGCCGTCTTTGCCAGTTAAACGTAAAACAACCGACGTCAGCTTCACGTTAAAAAGCGTAATGGCATGCGTACGGGACCGAGCACGCAGGTCTGACCTCTCCATGGTTCTTGACATGTCGCTTCACGCTGCCGTCATGTCTCAGAAGACGATGTTGTGATGTTAGCGAAGAAGCTAACAAAGTTTTCTGTGTGCTGCCACTCGCTAGGTCCCGCCCACTACCCCCCGCCGTCCGCCAATGGGGTGCTTGATTTCTGTTGTTGCCTTGGTAGCGCTCAGAGCATTCGTCCAATCAGGAGCCGGCTAGGCGCTTCCTGGACTTCCTGGAGTACTGAGTAAAATACTGAGGTGCATCTGTAGCACTTTATACCTCTGCTACTCGACATGTGATTCTAGCTCTACAACTTTTATTGAATCTAAAAATGGTATCATCTCGTGTGTGTGTGTGTATGTGTGTGTGTGTGTATGTGTGTGTGTGTGTGTGTGTGTGTGTGTGTGTGTGTGTGTGTGTGTGTGTGTGTGTGTGTGTGTGTGTGTGTGCCCCCCTTTTCTTTCACTGTATATGTGTGTGACCATGGTTTCCAAGGGTCCTTTGGAGTCTCCACATGGCCTTTTTTGGAAAACACTTAGACATACCCTTAGAAAAACATGTGTAAACTATTCATTTTCGGTGGTATTGTTGGTATACGAATTTGAACTTGGGCTAGGTAAAGACTTCATGCTATGGTGCAGCTCATAAGTCCCAGCTAGAGTCATCTGCAGGCATCTGTTTACCAAAGAAATATTCAGGCGGAAATGAAAACCTTCTATTTGTTTTTTATATATACTATATATACTGTACTATTCTTATATACTGTCTAACAATAACATTACCATCATATCATCAGTACTATTAACATCATCTTGCCACTGCACTTTATCTGCCTATTTTATTTTATCTTGTGCTTCTGTTTTTTATTCTTTCTACCTCAATATTTTTTATTTTATTCTATTGTATTGTATTTTATTGTATTCAAATATACCGGCTGCTATGACAACTTAATTTCCCTTCGGGGATGAATAAAGTACTCTATCTATCTATCTATCTATCTATCTATCTATCTATCTATCTATCTATCTATCTATCTATCTATCTATCTATCTATCTATCTATCTATCTATCTATCTATCTATCTATCTATCTATCTATCTATCTATCTATCTATCTATCTATCTATCTATCTATCTATCTATCTATCTATCTACTCAATGGCAGTAGTACCTACAGTGATTCTGACTGTTGGGGGAAAGAATTTAGAATGTTACCTTTCAAAATGTTAGTATGTACTCCAAATATTTCAAGAACAGCTTTCAACTTACATTGGGTGTTATGCCTTAGACGGGCATTTTAGGCTAATTTCACCTGAATGTTAGGAGGTTAGCATATGCTAACAATCCAAACTGTTGGGACAATGTCATAGTTGTCTTTATGTTATGAGAGTATTATTCCTATAATCATAGTTTATGCTTTTGTATATGATTTAATCTTTGATGTCTTTGATCTGGACCCTGAGTCTGAATAATAAAAGTCACTTTTGTTCTCTTGTCTTGTTTTCTTCTGTGTTGTTTTATTCCCAATGTGATTTGTAAAGCACATTGTGAAGCACACTGCTATACAAAGTTGTATCGTTATTTTATTTATTATAACTTTTTTGCTTAAAAAAAACAAACAATCATGTCAACAATAAAATGTTTTATTTACATTATACAGTAAAACAAACTACCCAACAGCATATATAACGTAGTTTAGATTAGCGCCACCATGACCAGTAACAATGCTGCTTAAACCTGTTATGATAATCCAATAATATAATACAGCCTATAAATATACACATTGGCAATCACTCAAATATACAGTGTTGCTCCTTTTCTTGCAACAAACTAGATATTATAAAAACAACAATAAGATGTTTGTACTTCCTTTTTTATTTTATTCCACCATGCAAAAATAACGTTACAATCGGACGGTACTCAATTATTCTATCATTATTTGCATCATGGTTTTTTATATATACTCTTATCTCTATATCATGTTGACAGTTTAAAAACGTTAAACTCTGTATCGGGCTTATTTAGTTGATTTAAACTTCATGAATATTTAAAATCGACTAAAATTTGAGTTTTTTTGCATAAAATTGTATATGATTATAATGCAATCGGCATCGAATAAATTCTTAGACATAATAGATGCATGCACTATAAGACATTACACAAACATTCGATGGGATTTACAGTGCTTTCTCACTCTACAGGGGCTTAAGAAGAAATCCACATCAGTACAAGAGAATGCAACAGAACAGACAATATCTACAAATACAAATTTTAAGCAACTTTAGAGTAACAACAGCAGCTAATTATTGAACATGTCAATGCAAGAAAATATTATCTTTTCCATTATTTTGGCAAAAAACTTAAATCATGTGCAGTTTTGAGGCTTTTTGTCGCCTTTTCTCTGTCGTTGGTTTTCATTTTCATTCGTTTTCCCCCTCTTGATCTATTTTTTCAGGTACTTGGCCACAGACTTGTAGGCGAGGAGGATCTCTGTGTCGTTTGGGCAGGTGTAACGAAACACATCCTGTTTGTAGGCGTTTTCCAGGTAACGTGTCAGACCTTTCAGTGCCGTGGGGATGGCAAAATCACGGTACTTCTTACACACTGCCTGGAGGAAGAAGGGTTTTCTGATTTTATTATTTGTAAAAACAGAGGAATTTCAATACATAACTAGAAGGAACTTTAAATCTTTAAAACCAGGAATGGCTCATTAACTCTTTGAACTAATCTTTACCATTGCGATAATAATGGAGATTGTGTAAATAATGTTTTTTTTATACACAGAGCACCGTTGAACTCTGCTCACCTTCACAATGTTGAGTTTGGGGAGCAGGTTACAGTCCGCCAAGGTGAGGGAGTCGCCATCCAGGTAGAGACGGGTCGACTCAGTGGCATCCGGGTTCTGTTGCAGCTCATGAGGAAGAGGCGTCTCCAGGTTCATGTTCAGCTTCACCAGAGTCGATAGAAATTTCTTCTCTAGTGCTGAAAGAAAGTCAAGTGTTCAAATCTCCTGCATATAAAAAAAAACACAATAAATTCAACAAATCCATCTTTGAACTAATGCCCTCACAGTCATTTTTTCCAGGATCAGCATTCTTTATATATGCTGAGAATTTTAGGAAGATGTCCTCTCCAGCGCCGTTGGACTCCTTGTATCGACAGCACAATTTTGGAAACCTGCCGTTTAGAGAAAAGCAGATGGAATAGTCAATGCGTTTCAAAGAACTGAAGAATACCAGATAGACCACGGGTTTTCAACTGGTTTTGTCCCAGGGACCACCATTCTGACTAGAAAGTAATCCGCGGCCCATTGATGTGCCTACGTGTGTGTGTGCGTGCGTGCGTGTGGATAGAAAGAAGTTTTAACATTTGGTTTTCCATGTTGGTTTTATTTAAAAACCTCAAACAAATCTAGATATATCTACTTAACCTCAAACAAATCTAGAAAAATCTGTGAAAAAACAACAAAAATGGTTGATTTTCAGGGCTTAAGAATTGAAAACAAAAATAATGTATTTTGTAGTTGTACTGCATCTCAGCACCATATGTACATCAATATATAACGTTCATGACTTAAATGTACAGACATGTAACTGACATGTTGAGAGAACGTTAAAGTAACGTTGATCAATAACAATCAACATAAACTGGGGCTACAACTGAAGAGGGAAGATGACAAAGTAATGCAGAATATGTCACAAATGAAAATCATACAATATCACACAAACAATTGAGGCCTACTTAAGTTTAACCTCATGATGACCTTTATATTGTTTTAGACATTTTTCTTATTTTAGATATTATTCACGATATTCAAGAGTAATCTGGAAATGTGTTGAAATGTCAAAGCGAATTTCGCAGACCCCCTGCAATACTGTCGAGGACCACCAGGGGGCCGCGGACCCCCGGTTGAAAACCCCCGGAGATGGACTAATGTATTTAGCAATCATCAATGTGCTTGAATGAACCGGATGCAGTCCACTCACTCTGGTGGAGCCAACGTCGCCTCCAGGAACTCCTCAATCTTGTTGTTGTCCGTTTTGACCTCGTCGTTGTAGATGAGGAATGGAGGCTGAGAGCCTGGAGCCAGAGCCTTCAGCGCCTCAGGTGTCCTGGAAACAGGAAACAAACCAGGTTTAACTCATCAGCATCCATCAGATAACAACAAACGTCCTGACCTTTAACCAAACGGAAGCCAAAACCAACAAAACAACCCTGACGCTGTACTTCAAGAACCACTACCTGAAACTTCCCCTTTTGTTTTTTAGTTTCACTTCCTCATTCCCAAGTACAGGAGGTTAATAAATAATCTTACCCCCTAATATTAATCAATAAATAATGAAAGGGACTTTTTTTCTTTTTGTACAAGCAGAGAGAGAGAGTACAGTTACACACAACACAGTGTCCAAGTCATGTATTTTACTTACCTCTCTAAAGGAACAAAACAATCACCAAATAAATCCGGCCTGACCCGTCCTCCCAGAACACTCATCATGATGGTTCTCCAGATGGTCAAGACTCTTCAAATCCAAAAACCTAATTCCATGATGACCCAGCCAATTGACCTCTGGCTCTCAAATGTCATTTAAAGTTTCCTGCCAAATAACTCTGATGGAAATCTGTTCCCAAATCCAACTCCAATAAGTCAAATTATGTCTATGAGTACATGAATCATAACTTTCTCAAACCCCAGTGGATTCATTTTTTTTTCCAGCTGCCACTTGCGGTGCTGGCTGTGGCAGAAGATTGATAGTTGAATCCCTGGCTCCTCCCGTCCACATGCCAAAGTGTTGTTGGGCAAGAAACCGACCACAAATTGTGCATGAAGGCTTTGCAGGTGGTGTGTGACAGACGCACAGTAAATAGTAGCACTGTATGAATGTGTGTGTGCATGTGGCTTGTAAGAAAAAATCTAAATGAATACAATCCATTTATAATTTACTTTCCCATAGGACTGTGAGTAGGAAGACGTTTTGTTAAAAGCATATTTTTCACCATTTCCATCACCTGTAGATTCTATTTACTGATGATGATTAGTATCATTATTATCATTTTGTCATTACTCTTTTGTCTTATGCGTGGTGATAGAGAGCCGGTAGTTCCTGTAGGGTTTGATCTTGCTGGACAGGAATGCCTCTTATCTTCCTCAGTCTAAAAAGGCCTGTGGGTAAGTTTATCTGAATGGAAACTGTATCACTGATGAAGCGGCTGTCTGTCGATGCGCTGCAGTCAAAGCATTCTTTCATATGGCTTCCCCTTGCAGCCCTGCATTGAGCAACACTGAGGTTATGACAAAAATGTCTAAACCTCAGGTTCTTTCCTTCACACCCACAACTCTTTGTTATGTCATGCAAGGGTCGGGGCCAATAAGATGAACCCCAGTAGAACATGTACGGCCATGAATGCAACCGAGAAGCTTCAAAAGTTTGCTGAGATCTCATCAGAAAGAAAGTTAGGTCCATGGTAAAATAATGATTTTTATTATACTGTATATGTGCCATGAAGGGAAGGAGGGAAGTTAGTGCTCTCACCTCTTCATGTCCACGGTGGTGATGGTGAATTGGGCCCCTTTCATCCAAAGAATCATGAAGAGTCTCTGACAGAAAGGGCAGTTGCCCACACTCTCCGCGTCCACACTGGCCTGATGGAAAAACAGATGATGAAGAATTACAACCACTGCAAAACACAGGTGAAGGACCCCAAGGCGGGAGAAAGGGGACGGGGTTGGCAGAGTGCCGAGGCCGGACGTGGCAGTCGGGTGTAAGCAGAATCCAAAAACACAGCAAAGTGGCAACAAAGTTCAACTTGCACATAAGGGAGAGATGAATGCAAAGAAACATGCGTTCATCGAACAACATTCTGGCAACTTAGGGATTGAAAGAATGCACGTGAAAGAGGAAACTGGCTAGAAAAACACAATAACAGACAAGGAACCAAAATGAAACCGGTTGCATTCCTCGCAAACAAGGGAAACACATGTTAAACATGGCCCACTGGTTGGTTTCAGTGGTGTAACGCATCTAACCAAACTGCGTATGCCTGCACAGGTATTCTTGTCAAGCCTGCTCTGCTCTGACAGGAATTTTAAATGGAGGGTTGAGGCTGCTTTTCCACCCAGATTAAGAATCTCAGTATTTACATGGTGTTTGCTTCCTCAGCTACGTCATATCAGATCACCTGTATATGTACTTATGGATATGTGTATATATACAGTGCATATTATGGACTTTGAAAGCTGATGCATTCTGAAACAGGACACTTTAAAATTGCACTCAATACAGAGGCCACAGCGCTCAGCTGCCTACACCTGTGTACTGCGAAATATGTGTTATGAGTTTCTAGGCACTGATTATTTATTAAACACACTTTTTTTAAAGTCTCGCACAATATCAAGACATATATTTGAGATAATGATGAGTGATAATCAGAAATTAATACATAATACAAGTAATACAATTACTGCATCTAAACTACCCTATTCTGCTCTGTTGTGCGTATTTAAAGCAAGTTCTTTTAAACGCATGTCACATATCAAGTACTTCGGTTCTTACCTTAACGAAGAGTTCAATCTTCGGGGCCTCGGCCATCTTTCTTTCTCTGTTTCTGTCTTTTCCTCTCTGCCTGGTAACGTCCACCTCTCCTCTCCCGGATTTGTTTCTGACACTGTTGATGCAAAGATTTTGACTGTAAATGTAAAGTTTAGATCCTTAACTTTTTGCAGCCTCGTGCTTTCTCTCCACACACGTCACTCCCTCCAGGGTTTGATGAAACTGGCCATACTCACACAGGAGTGGTGGTCACTCTGGCTTTGTCGTCACTCCAACTGTAGTGCGTATTTTCAATACCTCTCCCTCTTCAGACACAGCAGTCAAGCCTCTTCTCTCCGCTGAGTCTGTCTGCTCTTTGTTTGTCTCTCACCACACCTGTCGAGCTTTGCGAGGCAGCCGACGCCCCCTCCGGCCTTTCCAGTCCAACCAGCAAATCTGGATCTCTTCTCTCAACCTGTCAGCGTTCCAGAAAATTCTATAAAATAAAAGTGTCTCACTCTATATCCCACTGTCTGAGTCCGTCCCCTTTGGTCTAAATCTGCCTTTCGTTCAGCCGCTTTCAGCCACTTTGTGTAACTAGAAAAACCTAATGTTCAGAAAAAAAACTCAAAAAAACTCAATGGCCTGACCCAATAACTCAGAGAGTTCATAAATCCAACAGTCTCCTGGTGAAACTACATTTAAATTCACTAGATCCAGATTTGAATCTGCGCCAAATTACACACACTCATAAATATTAGTCCTCTAAACATTTGTATCATCAAGACTCAAAACGTTGAAAAACACCCAACTTGCAATCCTAAAGAAAATGAAAAAAAAAAGAAGTCAAGTTTCAAGGAGACTGGTTGAGTAGTTTTTAGGTAATCCTGCAAAACAACAAACTACCGGAAAGTCATATTTTACAAGTTTATTTCCCTCAACTATTATAGTCAGTTACTTTTAAGTTTATTTGGCTAAAAGTATGATGAAGATGGAACATTTCTTTGATTGTTTCTTTATGGATACGGCTTTGTGCACGGGGTCGGAAAGATGAAACCACAAAGGGGCCACGTCAAACTGCTGACACAAAGTAGGAAGTCAGACTTTTAGTCAGAACAAATATTCAGCTATTACCTAATTTGAACTAAGGGGATGAGTCAAAACTAGCCCCCCGGAAATAAGTGTCCACATACTTTTGACCACATGAGGAATTGAGAATGGTCATGGGACACAATATTCATCATTCTGACACCTGATGTAACCTGCCTTCATTTCTCCCTGTCACTCTCTCTCTCTCTTTGTCTCTCTTCCTGGTGTCAACAGTGTTTTCTGTGTTTTGCTGCATTTGGCTCGTTCCCCGTCTTCCCCTCAGTCTGATGCGTTCATCCCTCAGCCTACTGTCAGTTGTCGATCAGCATTCATGGCTGGCAGTAAAATGCTCTCATGTAGCAGGTATTTACTGAGGTATCTGTGACCTGGGAGACAAGGAGGAAGAACCGCCCCCAAGCGAGCCGACATAAAAACAAAAGGAGGTAGCAAGCTGAGAGGAAGGAGATAAAAATCCCGCAGCACACAGAGACAGATCGGTGGAGATATGGCTCTGGCCACGCACAAGAGAGAAAACCATAAAGGGTGTGACCGTCAGTCATCAATGACCTTGTGCTGTGGAATCCTTTATTTGGATTAAGAGATTGTTCTTTGTAAATTAATGTAAAGTAATTGACTTTATAATTGTTTTTATTTTGTTTTATATCTCAATGAACGGTGTTTCTCCCTTCTCTGATTTTAAACATCACCGGTGACGCAAAAATAGTTTCTAGATGAATCATCTTGTCCGAATGTCCCAAGAAAACAAGATGCACCGAGATGACTGCATGTCTTAATTATCTTTACTTTGCTTCACCATTGTTTGAGTTGACTCATATCCTGTCAAGGCCCAATGGTCCATGTAAATTAAATCAATCTGCACACACTCATTGAAACCAGCTTCCTAAATATGTCAGATTCTTTTTCAGCATTATATCTGCATTATTTCTTTCACACAATTCCCCAAAAAGAGGCTTTATTACCACTAAACTTGGTGAAAGGATGGAGTATGGGTTGAGGAAGGACTCATTCAATTTTGGTTGTACGGACTGGAATGTCTTAGCTTGATTCCATTTAAGGGCATTGTTGGTCCTTGAGTGCTTTAGTATTTACAGTATGAACTGTTCTGTCCATAACAACTTCAACCCCTCCTCTTCTCTTCTCTTCTCTTCTCTTCTCTTCTCTTCTCTTCTCTTCTCTTCTCTTCTCTTCTCTTCTCTTCTCTTCTCTTCTCTTCTCTTCTCTTCTCTTCTCTTCTCTTCTCTTCTTCTAAACATTTCACATTTTGTAACAGTATAACTCAAAAGCTGGAGGATACTAAATAGTTCTCAAAGATGACAGATAAAACTATATTTAAAACATTAGGAGTCCTGTCTGTGATGCCTTCGTGGGATAAAAGGTTAACATCAACATTTCACAATGAGTTATTTGACCATGAAGTTTGTTTTTCCTCTTCCTGCTGCTGATACTTCTGCTTGTTACTGTAGTGCTCATGAGACACTTAAGGCTTCATTGTTCGTGTTTACTGTGATACTCAGTCAAGTGTGTCAATACACAAACATTCTAAATAAAAAAATGATAAAATTATGTTTTTTACTGACAACCTAACTGAGCTTTCAGTGTTTTTATTGCATAAGACCTGAAGAATAACAGCAGTTTCACTGATGTGAGTCACTGCTGTGGGATTTACCCCAGAGTAACTACTGCGATCTTCATGTCAAATCCATCTCACTTCCTCTTCTGACATCAGTGCACATGCGCACCAAACACTGAGTTACCCCTAATCATTAATAATATTTATTCTTAGCATCATGTTTATAGAAGGGAAGGCGGAAACTTGGAAGCAGATAACGTGGGAATGAGCTCAAATCAGGACACCAGACACCTTGGCCTCAGTATCACTGGTATAAATGGATTAGGATGGAGCACAAAGGACTCATCCCCTGATCAGGTTTGTGGATGACAGTGCGTTTTTGCATCTTTGGTCACGGCGTCCTGACTTAAATGAAACGGTTGCACCTCCTAATGCTCTACAAGGTCTGGGGAGGAGAGCAGTGCCACTGGCGACATGAAACCTTTACCACATCCTGTTCACAAACCCAGTTGAGTCGACACTGAGGCTCAGTTAAAATGAATGTCCGATCCTGACTGGATATTGCCATTATCATCATAAGCAGCTGGATGCCATTTCAAGGTAAGTTTGTACACTTAATGCTTTTCAGACACAAGGCAAATCTAAGTACACTATTATCAAAATTAAATTTTCCTCTTTTCATAGGCAGAAAGAGATTTAAATAATAAAAAGACATCAAGAGCTAATGCGGGACCCTAAAATCAATTAAAAACATGGACAAGGGAAGGAAATGCATTGATTAAAGTTGGTTTGCGTCAATAATAGTTTTTATTGGACTTTTTATTAGACAATAATCCAAACAAATGAAACGCCTCAACCTTCTCTGCAGCTACTGTTCTGAATACGAAAATACAAAAATAGTTGAAGTAATTCCATCAAATTAAATTAACAACCTGCTGTAAAATATACACTCTGGTAATATCAGACGACTGTCATTCTTTAGTTACATGATTCATTTTTACTTTGAAAAGTAGAGGGTACACACAGTTTGGAAGAATATAGGATAAAGGACAAAAATGCTGCATAAACACCAAGGTCAAAAACATGCTTTTGCCCTATGGATCTTGCCCTTAATTCGTTAAATAAAATAATTTTAAATATGGCACAGGACGGACTGGACCCTCTTTACTATACTCCTCCTACTTTAACTTGGATTTTAACATTGCTTCCTGTTTTAATAGATTTTTTTACAAACAGAGAACCGAGTGTTTGATTGAGGATGATTAATTACGACGACAGTATACAGCTCACGAACGTTCTTACGTAAGCAGGTGGCTCTGGCTCTGTATGGTCAGAGCGTTCCACAATGAGGAACAGTCGAGTTGAAGAATTACTCTTTGTTGGTTCCCTATTTGTATCAGATTCATGTGTGTGTTTAACCATCGATTTCTGTTAATCTTTTGATGTCCCGCATGCTTTTCCACGAGAAAAACAGACACAGCCTGTGTCACATTTAGAATAAGGAGAACTAGCCCTAACCACAACCACATTACTTTATTTTTTCGAGTTACCCAGCAGATAAGTTGAAAGGTCTTTGTGCTACAATCTGATTGAAGAGAAGATGAATTGTTTCCTCACTGATCTGGACATTTTTTATTTGAATGATGGATATAAATGCATGTTGATATGTGGTCCTTTGTTTCACTATATTATCTCTATTTTCATTCAGGAAGAATTGAGCGCACAAAGCAGTTGTGATGGAGCGGAAAAATGTCATAACCACTGATATGAGTAGGTACGTGGAGGTGAAACCTCTTCATACTGGAAGTCAGAGGCTGATTCAAGGTTGCAATATGTTCCTTCCTCCCATTGTGCAGAAGTGAAACCGGGGTGATGGACCTGAAGTCTATCTGTGTTGGGGTCCTGTTTAAAACTTTTCAGGAAACAAGACTAACGAGCACATGCATTTTGAAGCGTTGCTTGTGTTTTGCCTGAAAAAATAAATAATGACTGAGGAAATATTGACACATAGAGCTGTTCAGGCTTGGACTCTGATAATGAGACGGAAGTTTGGTAGTGATAGGACAATGCACGGTGGAGTTATGACAACAACGTCTCCTTTGGCGAAGGATGAACCTTGGCCACACCTCAATGTTTACACGGTTTGAGGAAATGTCCCAATTCTGAGAGAGAGAGAGACGCCACCTTTGCAAGACATAAAGATTCCTTTAATCTATGACCACTGACACTGCAGGAGTGGAGTTGTTTGTTTACGGCTCAGCAGCAAAGGATTCATGGTTCATGTATGTCCACGTTACAGAACATCGTGTTTTAATGGCGTGTAGTCAAACTTTGACGCCACGCCACGGTAACACCGTGTGACGAAAAATCGATCTTTGAATAACTTTGTATCTCCATGTTGTGATGGATCTCAATTTGAAGTTGATCTGATGTAAGCCCTGGTACAAGTACCTCAAAGTAAAACTGTGGACTATGGCCAAAATGGCCACTAAATGCAAAATAGCAGGCCTCCTGTTGCGTTTTTCCAATTGCACCTCCAGACTTGTTTGTTTGTGTGGTCATGATACACCTGTGTATCGATTTTTGTGAAGATCGGTCAATGTGAACACGTTCCGGGGGTCTCGGGGGGGCACCCTTGAGCCATTTTGCGACGCCCATTGTAAATTTCTCCAGAATACGTACATTTTCACCACTTTCTATCTTTCTGCAAAGTTTGGTAAGAATTTGAGCATGTTAAAGCCCTCAAAAAGCAAATTAATTTGCCTGAATAATAATAATAATAATAATCCTTACAATTTCAATAGGGCCTCACCTGTCAGTGCCTGTCAGTGCTCGGGCCCTAAATATTGTCACTGACAAAAGTTAAAGACACAAATATAACTCCCACCTAATCCTACCTCTTGATTCCCTTTTGTGACAGGGAGGTGGTAACACTGAAAATGAAGAAATGCATCGTCCTCTCCGTCCTCTGTGTTTTACTGCTGTGTCTTTACAACGGCTGGCTGAGAGTACCCGGCGGTCTGACACCCATAAATCCAACTGCCCTCTGTAACCGCAGCACCAACACCAGCAGAAATGTAACCATCTTGTTGTGGTACTGGCCCTTCAGCGTGTCTGATAATCTGGAGGGCCACGTGTGCTGGGACCTCTACCGCATCCCTCGCTGCAGCCTGGTGGACAAGCGCTCCTTGTTCTCTTCGGCCGATGTGGTGGTCTTCCACAACAGAGAGCTGATTCAGGGACGCCAGGAACTGCCGTTTGCTCTTCCACGGCCACAGTGCCAGAGGTGGGCCTGGATGTCCCTGGAGGCCCCCGTTCACAACGGAAACTTGCGGCCGTTTGCAGATATTTTCAACATGACGATTACCTACAGGAGGGATTCTGACGTCACTGCACCGTATGGCGAGCTGCTACCAAAGGAGACCGGTGGACACCTGGTGGCAAACGACCTTCGGAATAAGAGCTCTCTGGTCTGTTGGGTGGTCAGCAACTACCAGAGCTACCACAAGAGAAGTCAAGTGTACAGCGAGCTCAATGCCGCAGTTCCTGTGAAGGTTTATGGGCAATGGACAAAGAACAGCCTCTCCTCCACTGACCTGTTACCGACAATCTCTCGCTGCTACTTCTATTTGGCCTTTGAGAACTCATTATCCAAGGATTATATCACAGAAAAGTTGTGGAAGAATGCTTATCAAGGTGGGGCAGTGCCGGTTGTCCTCGGACCGCCGCTAAGCGATTACAAAGCTGTGGCCCCACCTAATTCCTTCATCCACGTTGACGAGTTTGCGTCAGTAAAAGAGTTAGGAAAGTATCTGCAAGAGTTGGCAAAGGACAAGAAACGCTATAATGAATATTTCAGCTGGCAACAAGAGTGGAAAGTGAAACTGAACACAGACTGGAGAGAGAGACTCTGTAAGATCTGTTTAAAGTACAACAGTTTACCTCAGCACAAAGTGTACTCTGATTTAAGTGCCTGGGCCCATTCTGATTAGGTCTGAGTTGGAGGAGTTGTGGCTCATTATTAATAAATGAATGATAAATGTTATCCCATTAGTTACTCAGGCATCATGCATTTCTGCAATATAATTAAAGTGGTTTCTTTTTAATGTTATTTTTGATGCAGTTCCCATTCTTTTGCTGTGCTGCTTGAATAAATTAAATAAGAGGGGGTTACTGGTGGAATTGGTACAAAGTTAATTTTACATAAATCATATCCCAGAGGTTCAGAAAACATTTTCCAAACAATTTGAGGCATTTCTTCATTTAGCAATAATCTCTTACAGATGTATTCAGATAGTTTGCTTTGGTGATTCAACTTGTGGTCAGTTTGCTTGATTTATCTTTAAGATGTGTCTCTATCTCGACTGTTACTCAAGTCCACCACTGGCAAGATGACTTTAGTTGTTATGATTTAGAAAAGCACAGTTCAGAACCACAACAGTCCCTATGGTGAAGCGTGGCAGTGGAAACATCTCAGCAGCTCACAGAAATCCCGGGGGTTCTGATATTCAGCCCGGGAGGTCAGAGGTCACACATCTCACGCACCCAACTCGGGTTATTCTTGCTTAAGTTGGACTGCTGCTGAAAGTTATTATACAATCATCCATTTAGTTATGTTAACCAAACTTGTCACCGGCTCCTCGTGGCCCAGTAATCACACGTGGTAAACAGGGATAGTCCGTGTGCCTTTGTCCCTTGCCTACATCAGAATGAAGATTTGAGGAAGACTTACTTCAAAAATGTAACTGATATGAAAATGAATGCTTTCTCATAGCAGTCATTGCATACAAGGAAGTGACTTATAAAAGAACAGATAGTAACAAAGCATCCAACCTGAAACTGATGCCACAGCTCTTTGTATGTCTTTGATGCCTGCAACATCAGATAAAAGAACACACTCTGCTTGGCTGCATTGTTTCTTTGAAAATATCCAACTGTCTTATCATGCTTGTTGAACATTTACTTCCTCTTTATTGTGTCTATTACAAATAAAATGTGTTCTACCTTCTGAAATGAATTCACACAAGTCTCACTGTTTTTTCTTAAAAAATGTAAAAATAAAATTGAGCCTATGTTCCGGTTCATGGTTCAGTTTGCAGACATACATCATATCAAATAAACCATCTAAGTATCTGCATAATTCAAACAGACTTTTAAATTCACACTGGTCTAGTGCAGCACTACAGAGGCACAAAATAAAGGACAATTTACTTTGGTGGGACATGTGCAAAGATTTACTGGGAAAATGAACAATTGGGTAGTTTGCATATACAATTTTTCAAGGAAAAGTGTCCGTTTTACATTTAAGTCTCAGGTGTCTCAGCGCAGCCAACATTTCAATAAATTATAATGAATCCATTTACAATCTGTCAAGACAACGTGTTATATTAAAAGTTATTGATAGAGTTTAGTCCAATGTGAATGTGCCATCTCTAAGTTGTCACTTAAGGACTTCAGTCATGTTAAGTATTTTGAAGCTGAATGAGACATTTAATGTCTTCTTTCTAAAACTATGGTCATTCGACTAAAAAGCAACTTCTTAAAATACAATTCAGTGAGCACTTGACTTGGTGTCATTTCAACGTGAACATAAAAACCTTTACAATAAAATCAAAGTTGTGAGCAGAGAACACAGTTGGTCAAATTGACAATAGCTCAGTCAGGTTGGATATTTATCTCACAGCCATTCACCTGAGACATTAAGAGGAAATATTGACAGAGTGCAAATGGCAGATTAAGCAGCTAAGACACTGAACAAGATTCTTCACATTTTGTCAAAATATTACTTTGAATCCCGCCATCGCTGCCAAAAATACTTGCTAAAGATGTCGATGACAAACAAAAGATAAAAAAAATTAAGGTTTGGGAAACAAACGGGAACATTTTCGAAAAGAATATTTAACAATACAAAAGAAACTTTGTGCAAAATAAAATGGAAAAATTAACCCCAATAAGAAATTGTTTTCCATTTCAAATGGAAGACAATACCGTAGCTGCTCTTTTCAGATTGGAGACAATATTGCACAAATACTGACCCAACTGTAAAACAACAAAAAAAATTCTGTAACTCATATTTTGGTTCTCTTGAAACCCAGAACTGTTCTCACCCGCACCCCAGAAAAACTACCCAGGATTTAGTATAAGTGGAAGGAATGTACTGGATCTTTACATCATTCCATAACTTGCCTATGCTGTACAGAGTCAAATCTTATGTTGTTCTAAACATGAAATGACCAAAGCCAGTGGAATGATTTACTATGCTTAATCCAAGAACACAAACGGCACCCACATTTCATAGTTGCTGGTGTGGAGGTTCTGGTTGCAGTTAGAGGATGTGGACAAGGCAATTTGTAGTTTCAGAATTAGAACAGGAAAAAGATCCTCCGCCCTTATACTGTTTGTCCTGTGATCCACTGATCGTCTCATTCCAGTTTGAGATGGCCTCCGACAGAAAAGCTTGTGAAGAATATCTGTGGGTTTGGCTGGGACTACCTAAGCACGTTTATCCAGTCATGTGACCAACAAGTCCAGGGTGAAGGGCCTGTTTCAGGACATCAGGCCGGTGGAGTGGGGGCATGTACAGTGTGGGAGGAGGGCCTCCGGGGTAGCCGGACACCTGGTAGCTCTGACTGGGAATTGGGGAATGGGACATGTTCAGTGGGGAAGGGCTCTGCTCGTAATACTGGCCGTCGCACTCCTCGTCCAGTGGCAAAGCCAGTCGCTTTCCTTTCTGTCTCCGGTTGCAGAACCAAACACGCACAACCTGCCAAGAACAGAATTTCTCAATTATAAAATGGCAAACCACAAGAGAGATACTTTAGAAGGCAAACTTAGTCACTCTTGTTCTTACGTCTCTCTCAAGGCCCAGGTCATCTGAAATGTGTGTGATCTCCTGGGTGTTGGGTTTGGGACACTTGATGAAGTAGGACTCCAGAGCAGAGCGCACTGCCCCCTCCAGGCTTGTCCTCCTCTTCCTCTTTCTGGTGTCAACAAATACTCTCTCGATCTTGTACATCTGAGGAAACACGAAACGCATCTATTGAGGATATGTATGACTTACAAAAAGGTATGATTAGTGCCAAATATGACTACTTATGTACTGAAGCAATTTGTCTCCCTTTTGGTTTCAGCCTTTTTGGGTAGTTACGGTTTAAATAATGTTTCATGTGATCTCTAAAGAGACCTAATAAATATTGCCACTAGGTGGCAGGTCAAACTCCCAAAGAACAAAGCTTTGGTTCAAGTCAGCTCAGCCTGAAAAGACCAACTGATCCCATCAGGCTCTAGGATCCTCTGTTGTCTTGTAAACTAGCTGGCAGATGTCTGTTCTGCAGACTTACATCCTGGGGATTGTCCGAGGTCTCTGCCTCATTCAGCCATCTCTGAAGAAGGGGTTTCAGCTTGCACATGTTCTTAAAGCTCAGCTGCAGAGCCTCGAAGCGGCAAATGGTCGTCTGGCTGAACATCTTACCTGCACGCAAATAAAAAACATCAGATATCACACGCAATTTCCTCACAAAAGACAAGACTCGTGTTTCCGTCCAAAACTCCCAAACAATTGGTGGATGATGACTCAGCAAGATTTCAGGAGTGGATGTCTGAGACACTTTGTCAAAACCAGCGATCTCCCAACCACTAACACAAAACACAAGTTTTCTACTGATGTTGGTAAGAATTGGAAATGTGCAACATACTAAACAAATACAACAAAGTCCATCATTGCCTAATCATCGCCACTGAAAGTATCCTTGAAATCATAAGGCAGTGCAATACCTCCCAATAGGACATCATGGGAATCCAACTTACCATAGAGGTTGCCCAGGGCAAGGCCAACATCTGCTTGAGTGAAACCCAAGGTAATGCGTTTGTGCTTCAGCTCCTTGGCAAACTGCTCCAGTTCCTCAGTGGAGAGGTTCTCCTGCGTGACAGCAAATATGAAAACCATTAGAGAAGTAGAACATGAACGCATATGCGAATGACTTATAGGCACATAATTCTCTGAGAGGATTGTATTCCAACTGAGCTGGATCTCATAACAACTGTTGGAATAAATGGAAGAAGTGATTCAATGGCAACTCTTACCTCCTCTGAGTCGCTGCATCCGCCGCTGGAGGAACCGCTGCTCCGGGTGGAAGTACCCGGGTTCTGCGTCTGCGGCCCGGGGGCAGCTTGGGTCGGGTTCACGCTGAAAAACGCGTTTCCTGGAAGCCCGTTGCTCGGGGGTGAAGGGGACATGGACGGCGATGATGCAGAGGATGTGGAGGGGTTTTGGTTACTGATACCGGGCTGGGTGATGTGCGCGATCCCAGGCCAGAAGGACGGGTTCCAGGCCGCGGGGTAGAAGACCCCATGGGCCATGGCGGCGGAGGCCGAGGAGGTCAGGTACTGCTGACCCTTGATCTCCGCTGAGTAGTCATCTCCAGTGTCCTTCTCGGTCTTGATCTCGGGCAGCTTGATTTGCTCGCGGGTCTCGGCCATGGGGGGGCTCAGGTTAGTAGGCTGGGTCGCTGGTGCCATGCTGGGTACCTGGCCGGTGTACTCGGGCGCAGCGAAGGGATACCAATGCTTGGGTTGCCCGAACTCTCCGGCCTGCAGGTCGGCTCCCCTGTAGTCCCCAGTCATGGGTGGGAACGGGAAGAAGGTCTGCGCTGAGGCCGACGTGATGCCACCGTACGCGGTTTTGTTGTAGAGGAGGCTCGGGTCTGGCAACACGCCGTGAGGAAGCTGGAATGAAGCGGAGTTGCCCAAACCATCTTGACCCAAAGCCTGAGCGCACGGCCCGGCGCGGCTGAAGTCGTAGGGCCTGCTCTGGCACTCGGGACTCTGCGATCTATCAGACATCATCCAAACGCCGAGAGGGACTATTGCACAAGAACCAATCCGAAGGGAGAACGTTTTAAAAGAAACCAGTTAGTGGGGGAATGGATTTGAAAACGTGCGCATCCGAATCAAAGTTTTACGCACAAGCCGCAGAGTAACGTGAGAGGAGGACGCGTTCCAAAAGATCCATCAACTGTTTGACCTGCGTAAAGTTCCGATTTGGGGAGAGTTTTTTTGCCAGCTGTCGTTTTGGTGCCACAATACCAGCAACACGCCTCCGGGCCTAATCCATGAATCCCTGGCCTTCACGCCGCCTCACCGTCAAGCTCAAATGCTGAGATCCTCCAGGGCTCCCCGGGTTCTCCTGCGGATCTCCTCGCCCATTGGCTGGCGCAGACAATTACGCACAGCTGACGATGAGTTTGTGAATGACCTTGATTCCTCCCAGATTGGTGGGCGTGGTTTTAACACAAGCTGAGGAGCAACTTCTGCTACTAAAGTTAAAATCTAAACTTTTGAGGATAGAACTGACTAAGTAACTCACTCGATATTATGTTTACATTACTAAGTAGGACCGGTTGACAGAAGACTAACTGTGACACTCTGACATGCTCTCCTCATACATGAAGTATAATGCTGGACTTGTTTGAATTATTTATCTTCAAGGAAATGGCTTTGATATTAAAATCACCACTGATGTTTAAATACATGAAATAAAGTGAGCCTATGGTCCTGAGTTAATGTGATGAAGCAAATTACCTCAATTGGTTGGAAACAGTGTTTTGATAGCTCATAAATCATTCTGCCTTTAAGAGGAAAATATGTAGTGAAAATGGCCTGTGAAGTGTAACAAGTCTTTTAAACAATGGGATCTACATGCAGGAATTTACAAGGGTTGTTGTTGTGAGAGTTGGTTGTAAAAAGGTTTTAATCAAGAGTCTATTAAAGTTGTATTTTTAAGAAACCCTGTATTTGAATTGTGGGTTTGCTCATGTTTTCATTAGATAAATCAAGTTGTGCACGTGTAAAAAGTTGATGTTGATGACCCTAACTTTATAATGTTGTATTTTACAATTAAATGTAGATAGCCTGTTATATATTTGAAGACCAATGTCGTCTGTATGAATATGGGAATGAAAGAACAAGGAAATGTTTGGACAATCTGAAGTGCTGCATAGCTGTTAATATTGAGGTGATATAATATATAGTAATTGTTGATTTTCAATCATGAATACTGACGTCTGTAAATACACACCTAAATATATTTCCCATATTATAACACTCAATCTTGCCAGAAGTGCCTTTTGAGTACTTAATGCTTCATGTACTAATTTCTATATTTAAGTCTTAATGTTGCTTATAAAGATTTGAGGATTCACTTGGATAATGTTGTATTTTACAATTAAATGTAGATAGCCTGTTATATATTTGAAGACCAATGTCGTCTGTATGAATATGGGAATGAAAGAACAAGGAAATGTTTGGACAATCTGAAGTGGTACATAGCTGTTAATATTGAGGTGATATAATATATAGTAATTGTTGATTTTCAATCATGAATACTGACGTCTGTAAATACACACCTAAATATATTTCCTATATTATAACACTCAATCTTGCCAGAAGTGCCTTTTGAGTACTTAATGCTTTATGTACTAATTTTTATATTTAAGTCTTAATGTTGCTTATAAAGATTTGAGGATTCACTTGGCTCTGGGCACTGTCAGTATGTGTTTGGGTTGGATGAGGAAAACAGAGTTTGTTTTTTAGACTAGATTTCACACACGCGCAAACACACACACACACACACACACACACACACACACACACACACACACACACACACACACACACACACGCACGCTGTTGGATGATAAAACCACCAACATCATTCAGGCGACCTTCTCCCATTCCCCCCCCATTGAAAGCCCTGGATGGTCGACCCACCGGCGCAGATGCGCTCCCCCCAGCGCGGGTCGTTGGCCGCAGATTGCGGCAGGAAGACGCACTGCGGGGAGGGAGCGAGGAGGCCATTGTACCAACTGGCCCCGGGGCACCCCGTGGATTCCAGATCCCGAGTTGCGATGGTCGACCATTAGCTCCTTTTCAGATTGAAACAATAAGTCTCAACTCTTTGATTCCGCCCCACACCCAGCACATCCCCCTCCTCCCCCTCCTCCTCCTCCTCCTCCTCCTCCTGAAACAAACACCAGACACAAGTTTCACTCTGCAGAAAAGCCCTTAAGGTCCAAAACTGGTCGGAGGAGCATGGTGTTGTCTGCAGGTGCAATAACCAAGTGGTGAAAGAAAGGCCTTTGCATATTGGTGGAATCCATCCTGAAATAACAGTCTATCATCTTCATCTTCAGTTTCTCCTTTAGTTTTCCCCTCCTGGTCTTTTATAATGGAGTGGTGCCTGACTGCTGTACAAGGGATTAGATAATATTCACATTTGCAAATTTTGCTGTTTCATTTCTCATCCTATATAATTATACCACTATTGGTTTAAATATTGATGTGCATTGTTAATCTGTTGTGTGTATTTAAAGAAAAACTGCCCAGTTGGACCTTGGTAAGAACAGTCGTCTCATAGTTTTGCACAAAACCACAATTTCCATTAAATGGAAAAAAATACAATCATTATAATATAAATATAATGCAGAAGACACTCTTGCCCTGGTTTTTGATCAATTTATAAATTTTTATAATGTGGCGAATTAAACCAAATGTATCTATTGACCATGGGGATGTTATTGTTTTCTTGATGTTTTCATGTTTTCATATTTCCTATGTAAAATGTCTCTGTGACAAAACAAAACAAGTCTAATTAAAAAGGATAAACACCAGAAAAATATGACAATTCAGAGGACAGACAGAAATCTATAATTATGTATCACTTCCAACTTATATCTTGTGCCCTTGTGGTCTCCTTGGGAAGTGCCACTCGCTTGAATTACTTTTAAAAATCCTCCCTAGCCAGCCGTTCATCCCTCTCTCTGTCCTCTGATACAAGACCCATGTAGGTCCAGGATCAGGGAACCTTGGGGAGACCAGAGGCCCTGGTCAATAGCTTAAAAGACTTCAAACCTCCGACATACAAGCATTGTCCTGGGCCATGGACTTGGGGATATAATTGTCATGCAAAAGACAGGACAGCAAGAGAGAGGGCAGACTTTAGGCGGTGCTTCAGAGAGAGAGAGAGAGAGAAAGGGGCAGCATAGCACAGCTCAAGGGGGGGAGGTTGGAGGGGTCAGACTTGAATAGCTGGGTACAGTGAGGAGGAGATGTGTGAGGGGAGTATCTGGGAATTTGGTTGAACCCCCCCTTGCCTCTTTCAGATGTCTCAGATCTTGTCTTCAGTTCTTTTTAAGTGGCCTCTTCAGGACACCTCAGAGGTCTGCTCGCTACTCGCAGATCAGGTCCAGTCACACAGCTAAGGGGGGTGGGGGGGTGAGATAAAAGAATTAGAAGAAAGCATGCCGGTGAGGAAGAGTTAATGTGTTGCACACGACAAACAGTCACACCAGAGAAGAGACATCTCTGCACCTCTGACGTGACCGAAATAACCCCAAAAAGTGTGAGGCTGCGGTGTCACAGTCATTTCTCACTCTTCTTCGAACCACACCGAACATTTAATGGAAATTTAGAGTGGGCGTGCAAGTGCTATACGTGTTTTGACTTGTCAATTTTACCAAGAAACTTGTTGCATGTGAGATGTGAGATGTGAACTTTGACATTTAAGCCAGGGCAAAATAACCCTTTCCATGACCTTTGGTAAAGGGGCTGGTGTATAACCGAAGGAGGAGCCCATTAAATGTGTTACTGATTTCACCCGAGTTTAATTCATGGCCATTGATGAAGAACAGACATTTTCAGGGAACTGATATCTATGAGTGTGTGAAATATGGTGGAGACTTTGTGATAAACACATCGTCCTCAATCTAGAAAAAATTATGGTTATCACATTTTGGTGTGTTGTCACATCGCCCGGATCCTGTTTCAGTCGCTCATCTTTAAATTGTAAGAGAGTATTTCCCAGTACATCACCCTTTCCTCCTCTTTAATTTTCCTTTTCTCCTTGACATTCTCGACATTCCTCTCGATGATGCATGTGTTTATACATAAACACTTTGTTTAACCGCACTTGTCCTCTCAAGATGAAACAGTTTCATTAGGCAATACAACAGGGTGTCAGAACTGTTCTTCTGTGAAGATTAATTTATTAAAAGTCCTGTAAAACTGGTGTCTTCGTTGCAAGAACTCTGGAAACAAAGGTTCTATTGCCACGCGTTGACAGGACGTTGTGTCCTTCATAGAATTCATGAAGCAAAGGTATCACTAATACAGACTTGATACTCACTGTATTTTTGCATGTTCAGTAGGTATCTGGAGCTGGTAGCTGGATCCCGGGGATGGGTTGGGTGGGATCCCCATTTTCCTTAGTGGTTATTTTGTCTCATTATTTGTGATTAGTGTGTTTGGTGGATTTTAAATATTTTCATATTTAGGAGGAAACAAATATCCAGGGAATCTCAGCCACTCGCCCCTGACTGAGGACATAACAAGACTTGAATTTAAGTGCCGCTCGTCCTGTTGAGCAGCACAATCGTCTCCCACAAACAAGTCTGATGGCTTCTTGATTTTCTTCCTAACGGCCCTGCCTTTGACACCCACCTTCAGCGACCCTCCACCCGCTCAAGGTTTTCATCTGCCGGCCAATGGCTGCCTTCCTTCCACTGTGCACCGGCACAAAGGGCTTTAATGGCCCTGTGTGGCTCAATGGGGACACAACACTGTCCCATCCCCTCCCCGACACACACACACGCACACACACTCACTCACAAACACACACATACAACTTACTTATAATCTTAGACCCAAATTGCTGCAGTGTACATAAAAAACAAAGGCATCCGCCTTGTCATTGCAATATTTTTATGGGACTAGAGCTTTTAGGTCAAAAAATCTATTGCAGGAACACATAACCCCCCATTTTGTTTTATTTGTTATTTCTTTTCTTATTCATGACTGGATTTTTAATAACTGGGGGATCAGTGAACCCCGTTGTCCCCAGTATGAATCTGCCCAGGGATCTCTCTCCCTCACACCCTCTTCTAATAAATCTCCAACCATAGTTTAAATCTACGCATTACACAAAAAAGAAAAGGTCAAACAAAGTCATTCTCACGTGTGGTAAAAAGTTTTATTTCCTTGGTCTGCATGTACAAATGTCTAGAAAAGGTGAATGCTTTCACTCTTCGTATGCACATTTTGCAGCACGAGGTTAACTTGGTACCGACAAGAGGAAAGAGGGACGATACAAGAGAGTGATATTTACCTCCTACACATCCATCAGTATAGTTTGTCTCTAAAATTGCATTCAAGTGCTGAGAAGTCACTTTTTACTGTACATTCCTCCTCCGTCGACAGGATGCGTACAAACCCGCAGGCAGAGAGTAACTCGCTGAAGCTCTGCCATGATTTAAACACACGGTACAGTCAAACCATGCACACAGATATCATCAAGTACTTCATTTTCACATATATATCTTTATATCTATCATCTTAAAATCTTTATGTGCAGCTTACATGACATGGAATTAGCAACACCACTGGTAACATTCTCAAAGCTTAACCTTGTTGTGTTAGGGAGCTTTTACAGAAGTATAAGCATTCAAGGTTTCCTTGGTATCTGTAAGGAAACTTTAGCTCTGCAGGAAATGCAAGGGAGGGCCCCTGGTTTTCAGCTTTACCTACGAATGTGTGTGTCCGTGATGTTCCTATGTTTGCTTTTGTCTCATATTCTTTGGAAATAGCTGCAGAAATGAAGGAAAGTGATGAAGGAACGCGAGGTGGTTGTTTAAAATTAGACTTTAACAGATAAATAGGACAGAACACCTATAGGGACAAACCTGAGGGGGGGGGGAGCATATAATTTAGACAGGAAACAGAGTCAGAAATAAATTAAAAAGGAACCCAGTGTACATTTGTATTAAAAGCTAGAGTCAGGGTAGATTATAGTAAAAAGGCCTACAGGAAAATAATCATTTTTATAAACCTCATCATCTGCCTGGATCAGTGGTGTCTTACAGAGAAATGGCTATAATGCCTGCACGTGTGTGTGTGTGGTTACACATGAGTGTGTTTGTGTTCAGTCTTCAACATTCACTGGGGATTCCCCTGGTAATGAAGAGTGGAGTCATCAAAGAGAGGGTTCTTCACTTCCATCTCTCCAGTCTGTCGAGGAGGAGAAAGAAAAGGCATCAAACAAACAGCAGAAAAGATGAGTTTCATACGAGTGTGTGTGAGAGTGTGTGTTAATGTGTATGTGTGTGTGTCTACACACCGGTGCAAGTCCAGGACACTCGTATACTGTGAAGTCTCCTCCCACCTCTTCCTCGTCTGATGTGACCTCGTTGTCAAGGACTTTAGGTTCAGTTTTGTGACTGCTGACAAAAACACAAAATATATCTGAGGTTTAGCACTGAGTAACTAAGGTGGTTAAACATCTTCAGTTTGCAGACAGGATGGTGTCAGTGGGGAGAGACAGGAAGAGGATACGTGACAGACAGAGAGAGAGAGAGAGAGAGAGAAAGTGAAGAAAAAGAAAAAAACTCACGTTCCCATCGAAAGCATCTGCTGCTTCTGATGTTGGTAGTGATACATTTGAGCATTTTGGGCCAGAGTCTTATCTCCCATCTGTGGGTGAAAACAGAAGAGACACAACGTGAATGAAACTTGAAATATCTCGGGGTTATTGCAAAAGGAGAAGAAGAAGAAGAAGAAGTGAGAAGTGAGAAGTAGTAATGAGAAGTTGAAATACAGCAAGTGCAAAAAATAATCCATCTTCATGACCTGGTGACTGTTTGCTTACCGAGGAACCTGTGGCCGGGTCGGGGGCGGGGGGTGCGCTGGGCCCACTGAAAGCAGGGTAGTCGACCTTCTCTACCAGACGCGCTTCTCTCTCTGTCCTGTAGGGGACATGAGTGATTTGAGTCTCAGGCAATACTGACGCTTGTTCCCTGCATCTGACCTCAAAAAATCCTACAACTTCAACTCACAGATGATGATGATACACGAATAAGCCAATGGACTTAAACACTTGTAATCACAATCTAGGTTTATAGATAAATCTGGAAGAAAATGGAAGAATAAGAAAAATCTAAACCCTAGTCTCCCTAAATCAACCAACAATGCCTAAAGGCAGATTTCATTTAGGTGTAGAGGCCGCATTAGGTGAACTCTGACCCATGTTGTGTACTTGGTTCTCAAAAATAAACTCTGGGTCGGGACATTTACCAACTTCGGGAAAAAAAATCGTGAACATTTTAATTTTTAAACAGTTTTATGTACCAATCAAATTATTTGGGATTTTCCACTTAACTAATTGCAAAAAACACAGATTTACCGTATTAAGGTATTTATCAGCAATTTTTTTTACCCAATGTAGTTTAGAAAGTTGGTCCTCATCTTGCTTTAATTATGTCTCTATGTGTTCAGACTTACTTTACGTAGCAGACAGTTGCCAGGATTACTGCCACGATGCCAACAGTGACACTGAGCGAGATCAGAACTGCTCAGCGACACAAACAAATTGGAGAAAAGAAGGGGAACAGGGGGCGTAAGAGGGAATATTGATTAAATTTATCTTTGCTGATTTCAGTGCATTCAGCAGTTATGGTCATCCTGAGGTGTCACTGTGTTTAGAGCATCGAGTCGTACTCACTGACGAAAACCATGTCATTCTCCGGTGCTGGGACCAACAAGGGAGCCGCTCGGCCCTCAGTTCCACTGACTCGGGGCTGGGGGGTCGGTGGGTCAGAGAGGGCGGAGCCTGGGGCAGCGGTGACAGCATGTGCTCTTCCATTAAGCGCCTGGTTCTTCTGCTCCTGTTTGGAGGCATCTGTCTTGGTCTTTTGAACAACTGACTGGGAGGTGACGACAGCTGAGAGAGGGAGAGGAGACAGAGTTATCATCATTTATCATCAGGGGAAAAAGCCAAGAGAGGCGCTGGTTTCAAAGCAGCAAAAAGCAACAGCACAAAAACATTATTCTATTCAGCAAAAACTGAATTGAAGTAAAACAACTGAACTCAAACAGGAAGTGATACGTTTCTGGGTCATTTTAAATATAGATTTGTATCTTAAGATCTCACCAAGATGTTGCATTTGCTTCTTTGGGGTTTTGACCTCTTTCACTTCCTGTTTTTCGAGGACAGACTCAAGAAAATCAATCTCTCCATCTAGGTCAGGGTAGAAAGTCACTGTAAAAGACAAACGAGATTCATACGTTAACTTCTACAATGACACTAGCTGTAATGGACAATGTATACACATGATACACAAATCACCAATAGCAACTTCACATGCATCACCAAATGAGAACCCAGGGCAAACTACAATTTTTTTGGGGAGAATTTTGCCTTTACTGACGTGCAGCAAAGGGCCAGGTCGGAATCGAACCTGTGGTTAATGCAGGAGAGCTCAAGTCTCTATGTACGATCAACAATGACGTTTTTTTATTTAAGAGGAGTTTTTCTTTTAGAGGTAGATATATTTGATCATTTTATGATGAAATTGTAATGATTGATCTGCCAATTAATGCTTAAATGATCCTTTGGTTTTGGAAATATCAGAAGATTGAGCAGTATTATCATTTATATTACAATCGAATTCAATAAAGAAAAAACAGACAAACTTGAGAATTAGTTTTCGTAGTTTTGACTGTATCAAAAAGATAACTTAAAACAAAGAAAAAGAAAAAAAACTGGTTAATACTTGGTCAGTTGCATATCTGGATAGAATACTTTTGAGTCTTGTCCGAATCCATGACTGTAGATAACTAAAGGCCTATTGTGTACAAAGAAAGGAGAATGAGAGTGAGAATGAGAGCGAGAGCGAGAGCTGTATACGGCAGATGTATACATGTCTATTCTCAACATGTCTTTTTCAGGTCCTTGTCTCTGAAGTGATGGACGGGAGTGTGCCCATGTGTCTTGTTTGTTTGTGGACTGGTTAAAAAGAGAGGGGACAATACTAAACTGTTGTTAACAGCCCTTAAGGCCAGACAGCGAGCCACATTCCTGCGGCGCTGTCGTGGTCACCAGGGAGACGCCAGTGTGTGGGTGTGTGTGGCCACGGGAGGAAGCACAGCAGGGGGTCAGGAGCAATCAGCCAAACCTTTGCCTCAAGGAGCTCGAGTCGCTGCGCTCAATAGAGCCCATAGCTCGCTGTTAATGGAGGCGATCAAAGTGTTGTTCCCCCCTAAGACACGACCCTACATTTCATCAGATATCAAAACACAGGGATTTGAACTGGAAGCTCGTGAGGAGGAAAGTCTGAGATCAGGGAAACGGCAGAAAATTAAAGGTGCTTGACATTAAAAACTATTATTTTGGGACATAAAACCTTTCTCGACCAGGACGTGTGCATGTGCTTGTTTGACATTGTGATTAAACCAAAAGTAAGAAGCATAAGTGATAAACACCAGTAAAAATATCGAAACAAATGCTTTAATACAAATGATTACAATCCACCTACAGGACTTTTAATGATTACAGTGTCACTTTCCCTCCAGCAGGCTGGCCATCTGGCCGGGCTAATGTGTATATGATATGACATGCCAGCACTTTCACTGGCGGCTTTGTTATTTTCTGACCCCCCCCCTCAACTAATGGCCATTTAGTGCACTTCATAGCAGGTGTCTGCGGAGGCGGGACGCACCATCTGTACTTTGCAGGTGGCGAGAGAGCTCAAACCGAGGCGAATGCAGGTTTAAATTCTAGAGGTGACTCGGGGAAAGAGGAGATATCTACTGGTGATGTTTCCGAGGAGCGGACTGATTTAAAAACAGCTTGATCAAGTTGAAAAATCACATGACAATGGTGTGAAGGTGTGTGAACGTGTGTGAACGTGTGTAGTTTGTCACACACTGGCTAAGCACGCACACCTCTCCTTGTGTAAGAGAGTTTTGTCACCAGCCCGATAATGACCCATAACCTCTTGAGAGGCTCCCAGGGGGCTGCCGGGTACAACAAACAAACACTAAACATCTCAACAGGGACTGTGGCTCACACACATCTGTGCCGTTCTCTTTTCCCACTTAAAAACCATTCACATTTCTTCCTCCACCCCCCCCACCCCCCCCCACCCCCCCGAAACCCCATGCAGGAACACACACACACTACACTTTCACTCCCCCTAGCTCTCTCCTGGGTTGCAACAAAGACAGAAACCACAGCGATTTCACAGATGTTGTATCGGTGTTGTTTCAGTAGAAATGGCACTGGGATGTGATTATACGGTTTATTCCAAGACTAGAAAATAATCTAAAGAAAAAGAGAAATCAGCTCGGATGAGTTTAAACACTTTTAGATGAGACTTTGTGAAACTGTATCAGTCTTATCAGTCGTATACAACCAACCCGTAGAACACTAAGGAAAGGAGTTCAATAGGAAGGTTATTATTTCATCTGGTATTGGTTAACCTCCACAACTATGATTACATGAATCTTTGTGTAGTCTGTCTACACAATTAATGATAAGTGATTAACTGAGTTTAATCCATGAGTTGCCATGTCAACCACAAGTTGACAGAACCCAAAAAAATGACATCAGCTGACAGCCAAAAATACAAATGATAACTATTTAACTTTTTGAATACGATGAAATTAATTATTTCAGGTGCTTTAAACTGTGAACAATAAACTACCTAAACGTGCAACCAGTTAAAAATCTGTCAAAAAAAACATGGTATAAGTAAGTAAAAGTACAAGTAAAAGTATATTTACAGATTGTGCTAAAGCCAAATACTAGTTAAAATGTCCCATGTATATTTTTTAAATCCCCTCCCTCACTGAGACGGTCTTCCTATTAGTTGATTATTGATCTACAGTCAAGCGGGTCCTGCTGCCCTCTAGTGGGGAAGGTAATGCATGGCACATGTAGAGGACAAATATAGGTCAGTCTAAACATGATTTACACAACTTGGTAATAGAAGCAGTTTGAGTGTTACAAAGATTTATTTATATAAGGCAGCGTCACACAGGTAAAATGTGTAGCATGACTGTGACTCCCACTCCCACCTGATATAAAAAGTTAGTCACAGCTGAACGCACACAGGTTTGAGTCAATAGGAGAAATCGGACCAGCGACATTCTAACCTTTAATAAACATTCCAACCTGCCTTTGTCATTGTTTTAAAAATATACGCACAAACCAATGGAACGACGAAAAATTTGTGCAGTAAAATTCTGTAAATGTTTTACTGTGTTTCCCGGTTGTTACACATCACTACAGCTGCAGGCGTCGAGAGCTGATGAACACATTCCATTTTAAGTCCTTCAGTAAGACCACAATCAAATGATGGGGTTAAAAATATCAATATTCATCATTTCAATAAGGTAAATATTTAAAATTAGTAGTGCTTGGCATATATGGTTGAATCTGACAATTTTAATATATTAAATTTAATAATACTTTTAAATAATTTAATAACATTTATTTATTGCTAAATTTTGTTTCTGTATTTCTACATTTATATATTCATTTATTTATTTATACTTTTTGTCTTTAAGGGGAACAGCGTTTTGCATCAGTTTAACAATCTGATCTCATGACAGCAGAGTAAACGGCTTCAGGACGTTTGTTTATGTTCCTCTAACCTAAAAAAACAGCTGTCACAGCATCTGTGGTTCCTTCATTGACAGCTCTTTAGAATATTATAAAAACAACAAATGAGAAACTGCTTTTTCTACTTTCTCCTCCCACTCAAATATTTAGTGGAGCTCACTAAAGATCAGGCAGAAGTGCTTTCTTAATGTCCGCAGTTAACCTTTTCATTATGATTTACTGTTTGTCTAATTCGTTATCAATCATTTCCAAATCCGTCTTCTTGTAATTTAAGATATACACTATGACACCACTAGGTGTCCCTATTGTCATCACCATGTTAGAGCCGTCAGTGAATACAGAGGAGAGACCAGCAGGTAAGAGCTGGGAAAGTACAGTCAGGTATGAAGTTATACACCTGAGCTTTAACATGGAATAAGTCCTCATACTGACGATGCTGTTATGTTTTGGGAAGTATTTACCAGTCGGCTATTATCGTCAATTTTTGTACTTGATTTTTATTTGAGGCGCACTTTGCCTTGTTCCGTCAACACAAGCAAGGAACCACTGAGGAGAGTGAACTGACTAGGCCCCCAAAACAGATTTAAACCAACCCCAGACTCTCAGGAGGCTTCTGCCAGCGACACAACGTAGGGCTGAGAATTCTGATAATGGAATTTGAGGTATCATGTGACCTCGCACAGTCTCACTCCAGAGGAAAACACAACATTTTCTATGGTTTCTATCATGGATTTTGCCGTAGATAATTTGCGGTGTAGGTAATTCCCTGTTATGAGTGCGTTTACGCCCACATCAATAATTTACACATAAAGTGCTGTCATACATGGTTGTTGGACATCATTGATGGAACCCTACTAATGACTTCCTTGACTCAAAAAAATATTGTGTCTTATTAACAAACTCTGCCTCTTAACATGTATTTTAATGTCATCTAAACACGTTATCTTACATAAATGGTTCCATAGGAAGAGACAGACCAATTTAACAGCATGTAAATATCTTGTGTTGATGCGTCTTCAGAGCAAAGGACATGGCTTTGAGGCATACTGTATGTTTACCAATGGCAGTGCACGCCTCCATGACAAACACAAGCAGGTCATACTTGCAATAAAGAGAGCTGCCTGCCTCACTAATTCCTCTGCCGTGCACTCTCTTCCTCTCTGGACTGGAAATGTGAAACGTGAAGACAGATTTCCAGTCACCGCAACTATCTTTGAATTCCTAAAACTTACCAGAAACTATAACAAATTACAGCACTGAAGGGAAGAGAGAGCTGAACACCAGCCCTGCCTGACTCTGATCAGTGATTAGTGGAGCAAAACTGTAGTTCCACTGTTTCTTCAATGATTGATTTGATTGGGGCTGCTGTGGCAAACCCAAAGTCGTGGTTTGATCCCCTGCATCTCAAGTGTTCTTAGGCGAGATAATCTTGAGTTAGTTTATACTGCTAACTCATTAGGGAGCAAATATCAGCCATAAATGACCCCCTACCAGACTGAGAGTGTGTTTATTTATATCACAGAAAAGTCAAAACAATTTTTAATAACATGTGGGTGTAATGTACTAGGCCATTAAAGTGGGTAGTGACCAAAAAATGTCATAACCCAAATGCAAATGACACATTTTCTCAGTGCAGCTACTATAGGCAGCCAGCAGAGGCAGCAATGTTAATAGAGGCAAGGCAAATATATTTATATATCACATTTCAGAATCAACGGCAATTCAAAGTGCTTTACATGAACATACAGTCTCACACATTATGTTCAGGAATATGATTTCATTCAAATTGCACACGACAAGGTTGATTTCATGACCCTAGGTCAATTTGACTCCTCAGTCAGAGATAGTTTGCAAAATTTCTCAAAAATATAAAGTGGAAAATTCGATTTGTGATAACATTGTAACTATTCCATAGATGACAAACAACCCAGACATAGAACCGTGCTGCAGGGCCAGTGAGTTACGAAGCTTTGTGAGCTCGGATGAAATAAAAAATTGAACTGGAAGAAAAAACGATTATATTTTCTACAGGAAATCCGGGTTACTAAAGAAATAAAGGTTGGTAGTTAAAGTTAGTTATAAGCTTAAGCGGGTATTTGAGTGTGAACAAGATAAAAAGAAATACAGCGGGAGACAGAGAGTGAGAGATTCACATGCATCATTCCAAATTCACATTTTTGAAACGTGTATTCCATGTCACTTTAACAAGGACCCTGGAATTTTAGCCAACCTGATGTTTAGTCATGCAAACAAAGCCAAACCACAGAGGTTTTATCATGGGAGTGAAACGGGAGAAATTGTGTATCTACACTCTGCGTGCATGTGTGTGTCTCCTATGTGCATCCCCGTGTTCTGTGGTCTGTCGGGGGTTTATGTAACCACTTTAGGGAGCTTATCTAAGGCCTGAGATCTGCTGGATTCACAACAACACACACACACACAGATACACAGAGAGACAGACACACACACACACACGCAGACACAACTGCAAGACATGTAATAGTTAACGTCTTCATACTATGCAAGACACAAACACAATCCACAGACCAATTAAAACCAAATGTTTGTGTTGCAAAAGAAACATCCTCTCTTCTTCTTCTACATGATGTGACCTTTCTCAAATTTGCATCAATCTCTGGTGCAGCCGCCAACAATTTGAGCCAAGTCCATACTGCGTCCTCTCCAGCAGCAGATCCATCTAAATTATTAATCCTACAGAGAACACACACACACACACGCACACACAAACACACACATGCCTGCCAACAGACAGCAACACAGAGGACAGTCAGCTGAGCTCAAACACACACAAGATGTTTATTCTTCTCTCTTTAATTGCTGGATTGCCCGTGCGGGTGCAGCCCGTGGGATGCCATGCCGTGTAAATCGGAATGATACGATTTATTTGGCTCTTGCATTGGATGCAGTGATGGAGGCGAAGGGCAAGAGAAAGAGAGAGGGAGTGAGAGAGATGCATGTCATCTAAGTGATTAAAGCTGGCAGTGTGTGGGGGTGGTGCATGTGTGTGTGTGTGTGTGTGTGTGTGTGTGTGTGTGTGTGTGTGCTGCAGACACAGCAGGGGCAGGGGCGGATTAAAAAAAGAACCCACACAGGATCAGTGGTTCTCAGAGATATGGATGGAGAGGACACAGGATGTAGATAGAAAAGACAGATGGACAGACAAAAGACAGAAATATATATATATATATATATATGACAGACTGACAGGGAGCGGGAAGAAAGACATGAAGCTCAAATTGATAGGAGGACGAGGAGGAGTTGGAGGAGGAGGAGAGCACATGCAGAATCGATAAGCAATTGAGAGAGAGAGGGTGGAACGGAAAAGAGATACAGAGATCAACAGAGGGAAAAGAGACTGTGACAAGGAGGAGGTAAGATGTAAAAACACAAAGAGAGAAAGACTGACATGTGTACGTGCACTTAGTTACGACCAGAGAGAAGCAGATGTTCCAGCTCTCATGTAAACATCATCCAATTGATTTCACGGGAACTGAGGGTGAAGTCAGGAAAGTTTCATTCGGCAAACACACAACGTTGAAGTTGGAATACTGTGGTTTGGTCTCATGTGTTTCTTGAGTTCGGTTTGGATCGAACTCAGGCCCCCCCCAGGTCTCTTTTGCTCCTGCATCCTTTATAATTTATCTCACGTAAAATGACCTCAACCTATAGAGTTGTTTGTGTTATAAACAGGAGATCTGGGAATAGTGGCCTTCTCTGAACCTCTCTTCTTCAGCGTGTGTTTGTCTATGGAGCGCCTGCAGCGTCACGCGAGTGTGTGTCTGTGTGCAGTGTCTCCTCTTACCATGCTGATGGTGCCTCCTCTTCTCCACACAGCTTCCCTCCTCGTTCTCCTGCAGCGCGGAGAGGCAGGGGCCACAGCGGGAGGAGCCCGGCTTGCAGAGGTGGCGTCCCTCTTTGGCACAGTCTATATGGTGAGGGCATTTATGGGAAGCTGAGAGAAAGAGAGGGATGGAGAGTTTCATTAGTATCTCCGCCACACTGCTGGCAAACAGAAACTACACTTTTTCACGAGACAATTGAATAACAGCCTTTGTGTGGGATGACGTCTTGTGAAAATGCTTCAGAGCTACAGATGATTCACCTTCGGAACAGACACTCCTTTTCATCAGGTGATGTGTAAGCTCCGTTCAGGAATCAAACGTCTGAGTGACATCACAGCTTCTTTAAACATTTGCTGTGAAGTTATCAAGCCCTCCATCTGGGTAAGGTTTGGTCAGATAGGGCCACAATGTTTGGACGGCAAGAAAAATACATTTTGAAATATTCTCCGCGTTTCGCAACGTGGCAAAGCTCCACCTCTGTGTCAATACAGGTCAGGTTAAACCAAAGCAAAGAGTGAGCCTGAGCTGCTCTCAGACAGATCTGCCTGCAACCAGGTTAGATAAGCTCTTCATCTGATTACACCCAGTTTAACACAAACTGGGGAGTCCAAACACTGTATCCAGGCACACACCCACACACACACATACACACACACCCACTGAGCTTGAGATACACCACATACGGTAGCAGAGTGGGAATGAGGTGTCGGCAATGCGGTCAAATACACAAAAATGGTGAAAACGCCATGAATTGCAAGGTTAAAGAAACTGAAAACAAACCTGGATCTGAAGCAAACTTTAAAAAGTACTTTCCTGACCCTTAACACATCCTTCCACCAAGTATCGTGGTGATAAGTGAAGTGGTTTTCACATGATCTTGCTAATAGACAAACATACAAGCAGACAGGGATGAAAACATAACTTCCTTGGCGGAGGTAAAAACTTCTCAACAGACATTCCTCCCGTCTCCACTTGATTTTCTAATTGCTTAATCGCCGTATAGGAGAAATCTCTAGCACCTCCATGGCAACAAGGCCTGTGATATTATTAAACGTGACTTTTCCTGTGCAAAGGGCGAGTGTTGGTGAGATGAAGAGCAGGTGGAGGAGGGACGGAGAACTTTACACGTACTTACAGTACACACGGTTATTATCCAACCATCATTATATTACTATCTCAAAAATTCAAACCAGCCGCCTTCTTTTCGTACATTTGGATAAATGATGATTTAATTTCTATTAGAACGCTCCTTCAACACAGTGTTTTACTGAACGTATGTCAAAACCAAACATAAACATAAACCCAGTCCGTTACACTATTAGGCTTCAACTATATGGTTTTATTTTTTTTAAAAACAGGGTACTTCTTATTTCATACATTTTCCACAAATATGGGGAGGAATCAAATAGCCCTACAAAGTTCTGTGTTGAATTTATTTCAAAGTAGGCCGACACTTGCCTGTGTATTTTGTTTGTTTGTTATTTTGTTGCTTGTCTGTTTGAGTAGCTGGCTGAAAGCAAATAAGTAGTAGGCTTACCTTTTATTGGTAACCTAACTGTTATGGTTCATTGTTTCTGAAATAAGAGGCCTGACTGCTATGTTCACAGCAAACTTGACATTTTTTTAATATTAAGCCATGGTTTAACTGCACTATAGGCTGAGTTCTTGTTTACCTGAAATGTGCACTTTTCCATGTTGATAAGAGCATTAAAACGAAAAAAAAATGATGGAAAAAAATAAATGAAGGGACATTTAGAATAGATAAAAAAATTGCGATTAATCGCGATTAAATACTTGAATCGTTTGACAGCACTAATTTCTATATTACACAAACCCTTCTGCAATTAAGATAAAAGCAAGTGCTCTGACCCTTCCCTAAACCAGGAATAATAAATAAACACACGCTAGACTACAAGGGTGTAAACAGCACAGACAAATCCACACACATATAGATGAGCACCCACGTCATCCACATCTTCTGATGTCACCGACTGCTCTGATGCCCGGGGGAGCGAGTCGTGTGGTGATGCTGCTGTAATCTGAGATCCCTTATTTTTCTTTCCCTGCCTGGTGACAGCAAATCGTGAGCATTTCTCGTTTTTTGGGAAAGGTCACGTGGCCGAGAGCCAACGGTTTAGTCACTGTCGCATCAGTGGGAGGAAAAAGCAAGTTCCTTTTACTTTGTGCCACAAGCACTAACACACAGTTCACACACAACTCCCTCTGTGTCTTTCTTCACTGCTGCTTCTTCTTTATTGACATCATCTGTCTCTGCTCCCACGGTCGACCAGCAACTCTGCCGCCTCTGTAAAGTTTAATTGCTGCGTCATCCGCTCGCCCTCGTTGCCAAGGTATTCCATGTCCCTGAGCAACGTGCTCGTGTGCTGAGGCAGGTGCCCCCCCATTCCTGATTCTCACTCCTGGATTTTATTACCAATCTCCTCCTTCAGCTGTCGTGGCTTCTATTTTTACCTGCCACGTGTCTTTCTTTCCATTTCCCTCAAGAGATCATCCACTTATCCATCCGTCCATCCATCTATGTATAATTGATCTGACCATCCATCCATCTGTCTGAGTATGTCACTTCAATAGAAATTAATTCTCGTCTCTATCGATTTTGTGCATGTTGATGCCACGTGACAGAGCAAAAACAAAAACAACACTTATCCTCTTACAATGAAAACATGTCTGAATCAGCTCATGTCTCCTGAGCCATAATTGCTGGTTTAGTCTGATATCTAATGCAGTGTTTCTTTTGTGTTATGTTGAATTTTGCAACATTGAGGTGAGCGACACAATCAAGGCCACCTCTAATTACAACAAGCCAAGGCTCAACACATAGCAGCCTTCATCTCAAATACACCGTTAAGGCCGTGAAAACCTTTCAACCTAACAAGCTCCCTCTTTCCTTTGGTTCTCCTCCCTCAGTCAAGGTTCCCTTCATCAAATCTTTCCATCGTCAATTTTTTATGACTCTTTGATCCGCTAACAGTCTGAGGATTACAGGCTGTTCAGGTGCAGGCCCCGATCAGATCAAACAACTCTTCAACTTCCTAGCTGCAGCTTTCTAACCTTATCGCATCACGAGGATCAGAAGAGTCATGTCAGGATTCTTGCCTGTGTGTTTACATGTCGGTTGGTCAGAACAACAGTTTGGACCAAAGTCAAATATCCGCTGTTTAAATGTTGTCTAAGCAAACAGTGTAAAAACATATGCAAATCAATGTTGTGATTCCAACAGCAACTGTTTCAATCTGCTCTCAGTAATGTTACAAGTTAGATCCAAATAAAGTACAGTGTTTCAAGATCAAACTTGGTCTTTGTCGAGGAGGTTTTTTGTACAGAAGCATGAATAAGTTGTGTTATATTTATTGTGTTTTCAGTTTCTTGGATCTTTGAGCACGAATGAGATGAAGAAATGCTTTATAGTCTCAGACTGCTTCAACATTAGGGCCAGACTGATATGGATTTTGGTGGGGGGGATGCCTATATTAGGGAGTTAAATTTTCCAATAAAAATATATCGACACCAAAGTATACTGCATGTAATTAAAAAATGGCAATGATTCCTCAGATGTATCGATATTTTACAGTTTAACCATACACCTTATTAAAAATGTATTTAAAAAACCCACAAATACAATCAAATATATAGAGCTTGAATTAAGAAAATAGCACAAATGTACGTCTTTTTAATTGTTTTTCATCACGTGGGAAGTTAACGTGGTGGAACTTATTGCAGTCGTGAGAATAGATGCAATCGTTCTCCTCACGCACAGCCAGCCCATACATCTACTAAAGCACACACAAACACCCAGGAACAAGTGAGGCAGAGCGAGCTGCAGACGAATAAAAACTGCATTAAGCGCCGCTCACCTGTTGTTGTCATGAAAACCGTTTTCCCTGCAATAAAACGCTTTAGGTGAACCAGTATGAGAGGTGGAAACGAGCCTTACATAACAGCACTTACGCTAAACGCAGGTGAGCCGATAAGACACAATGAGAATCAGCTCCACAATAACAGGAGCCACCGAAGTGAATGTGAAGTTGCCATAGGAGGCGGCCTCGCACCGACCAGCCTCCCACATGCTGCTCATTACACAGCTCAATGGGGGAGATGGAGAAAACAAGACACAGAAAGGGAGATGGACAGAGGGAAAAGCTTAAAGAAGAAGAAACAACCCTGTCACAGCAGTATAGTAGGTTGATTTGGTATCGGTGAAGGCGGTAGAAGTGTGATAAAAAACATTATGCAACGGAAGGGGGCGGGGGGGGCGGAGAAATTAGTCCTTGGAACGAGTGAAAAATGACTTTACCAACCATCTGCTGCTGCTGTTTCCAGGCCTGTGTGCTGGATCTGCAGGAACTGGCAGACAGAGGCCCGGTGCACACCTACACTCACACACCTGGAGGCCAGGGCCCAGCATCTTGTCATAGCTCACTTTGCCTCCTTCGAGCTGTAGTTCAGATGCAACAAATTGTTGCTCTGTAATTGTGTGAAGGAGAGATTGGGAGAGGAAGCAGGAAATGAGTCGTGCACTCCCATTGTGTGCGTTTCCTGACCCTCCGATGGCAGACAGGAAGTGAGCCAAACACTTCAAACCAAGTGGAAAGCCGCTCTCTCTGCCGGGCGCTCTTCACTGGATACACAGTGTTCATTTCCGTGCGTTGTGTTTGTGTGTGTGTGAACATTTGTGTGTCTTCGTGTGTGTCCATGCTCCTGATTATTCACCATGCACCGCTCTCAAATAACAAAATCAAACAAATGCCAAGCAGCTAATGCTTTTGTTTTCATTGGCATCAGCTGACAAACAGGACTCCTGTGTGATGGTAGTCAGGATCAGGTGATATGACGATATTATGTCAAGACAATATGGATTTGTCGTCGTCAGAGAGTTTATTGTATTACTGTTTATTCAGTGTCAGTTTTCCTTTCTGCCCTCTGACACTGCACTTTAAATATTTTCCAACAATATTTCTTTCCAATGCACTTTTCAAGCTGGTTTTATATCATTCTTTCCACCAGTGCGATGATGTCACAGAGTTTCTCTGAAGTACCAAGATAACAATCTCGATAAAAATCTTTCTGGTTCAGAAAATCTTTCTTGTAATTTTGATACGATAAACTGGGTGATTTTCTAAAACAGAGGAAGTGGCTTGACTGATGATTGATAAGTGTGAATAATGTGACTTTGTATTTAAGTCTCCCTTGCTTTACACACAACAAAGTGGAAACAGCTGCAACATCGACCCAGATTATGAAAATTCTCAGAAACCTGCATCAGAGGAAACGACTCCTATGTGTCCATTTTTTTGGGCATCGTGGATTGTAAATGAAGCCATGACCTAGCACCTGTGTAACGAGTGTGTGTGGGCACACGCAACCGCAGACACAGAAATGCTGAGGCCTGAAATATATGAATGGTTGCGTTGTGTAAAAAGGTGAAAAGGAAGTGAGTCAAACTATTTTAAAGAAGTTCTTCCTCAGTGGAATGTAAGTTTGTAGAAGAACAAGAGGAATCAAGTCTTTGTTTTCTCTCCGTCTCACGGTGCTGTCGTGTCTCTTCTTCCTTATCGCTCGCTGCGTCTGTCAGTCGTCTTTTCTGTTGCAGTAACTTCTGTCATGTCAGACAATGGCCGCTCTAATGCGTTTCACAAGGGATGATAACTGTGTCATTATGATGAGAGAGAGAGGAGCAGAGCAGCTCACCCTGCAGCAAACAGGAAATCAGTGAAAGCCGCTGTACAAAGTTGATTGATTTAACCTTTTTTCATTTTGTTTGCTGGTTGGCCCTGTGACGATTTATTGAGTATTCCTTTCACAGGAATGACCACGATTAACTACTTTGTGAAATGGACTGGACTACTATATATTATTTCACTGTAGCTGCTTTCAGACGTGCACCAAACTCCGGATGTTCCCCTGAAAAACATCCAGAGACGCTTTATGTGTATGTGTGGAAAGGTCTGAGTCGGTAAAGACTGCTGATAAAATCAGAGTCAGCCCACGTGAAAAATTACTGGAGGATTCCCCCGAGTGAGTGTGTTGATGACGTTTCTAAGATGCGATCGACACAAAACTGAAAAACCCATGTCAAGATGAAAAAAAGGTGTCATACACGTGGTAGACGGGAATCGAGAGGCCTCCTGAGTGCTTGACGCCGCATCTCGTTTCCTGAAATCAACTTTAGATTCCTGCCTATTTCTCTGTATAGGCCTAAAATGAAGAAGTGTCTTTCATGCTGCTGTTTACATCATATAGCACAGACATTTTTGGCAAGGATGTGGCTTCGCACGAATGCAAACAGTTGACACAGTAAATTGGCTGTGGTCTGACTCGTAAAGGGCAGGTGAGGTTGAGGCAGCACAGTATTTCATTTCCAGCTGAAAGTCGGGTGTGCTGTGGGGACAAATGTCTCTGAGCAATCTGTAAGTTGATTAGTCGTGGCCCTTTCATTTCCTGCAGAGCTCCGGTTGCCAACTGCTCACTCCCGGATGAAGAAGCCAAATGTTCGGCCAAGAGAGACAGAACAGAGACGGGTGGGAGCAGTGGGTTGAGGCTTACCACCTTTTCTTCCTCGAGACCACCGAGTTGAGACAACAGGGACCACAATGACTCCCACACATCTTTCCTGGCTGCTGGGTAATTTCAACACGATGGTTGTGTCCCACCACATGATCGGGTGGTAGTTTTCCCTTTCTGCCACAACACCGGACGACAAACACCACAGGAGCAACACCACAGGTCCATTTGAAACCAGAGCACTTGTTAGCTTTAAAGTGCTTATTTTCCAAATGACTTCCTGGAAACCCTGAGTTTAAATAGAATATATGGAGATATGAATAAATGTGGACGTCTATCACCACTCTCTTTACAGATTTATTTTTCTTTGTTAAACCACTGCCTTGTTCCTCATTCCAGCCAAGGACACAATATATTCTGTTTCCATGACCCTGGAGCATCAACCCCTCTTCAACCTGAAAGAGATTCAAGGACAAAGCCTTTGAGAGATGGTATAAATACTGACTGTAACAGAGCACAGTTCAACTTGACGGCTTTAAAGGCAGAATTTATTCTTGCACTGAAGGGGAAATAAAAAAAAGCTATTCGACCCACAACCAGCCTTTTAACAACAAACGTAAACTGCACTTATTCACCAGTTATATGTGGCTCGCTGCTTGGTCATGGAC